>NC_037686.1:27594564-27736964 GCF_003255815.1 Theropithecus gelada | reverse complement strand
ATGGTGACGTACTGATGGGGTTTTGGTGTGGGTGTCCTTTCTGTTTGTTAGTTTTCCTTCTAACAGTCAGGACCCTCAGCTGTAGGTCTGTTGGAGTTTGCTTGAGGTCCACTCCAGACCCTGTTTGCTTGGGTATCAGCAGCGGAGGCTGCAGAAGATAGAATATTGCTGAACAGCGAGTGTTGCTGTCTGATTCTTGCAGTCAGGACCCTCAGCTGTAGGTCTGTTGGAGTTTGCTTGAGGTCCACTCCAGACCCTGTTTGCCTGGGTATCAGCAGCAGAGGCTGCAGAAGATAGAATATTGCTGAACAGCGAGTGTTGCTGTCTGATTCTTGCTCTGGAAGCTTCGTCAGTGGTGTACCCCGCTGTGTGAGGTGTGAGGTGTCGGTCTGCACCTAGTGGGGGATGTCTCCCAGTTAGGCCACTCAGGGGTCAGGGACCCACTTGAGCAGGCAGTCTGTCCATTCTCAGATCTCAACCTCTGTGCTGGGAGATCCACTGCTCTCTTCAAAGCTGTCAGACGGGGGCATTTACCTCTGCCGAGGCTTCTGCTGCTTTTTATTTAGCTGAGCCCTGTCCCCAGAGGAGGAGTCTTCAGAGGCAGGCTGGCCTCCTTGAGCTGTGGTGGGCTCCACCCAATTTGAGCTTCCCAGGGGCTTTGTTTACCTACTTAAGCCTCAGCAGTGGTGGGCACCCTTCTCCCAGCCTTGCTGCTGCCTTGCAGTTAGATCTCAGACTGCTGTGCTAGCAATGAGGGAGGCTCCATGGGTGTGGGACCCTCTGGGCCAGGTGTGGGATATAATCTCCTGGTGTGCCATTTGCTAAGACCCTTGGTAAAGCGCAGTATTAGGGTGGGAGTTACCCGATTTTCCCGGTGTTGTGTGTCTCAATTTCCTTTGGCTAGGAAAAGGAATTCCCTTCCCCTTTGCGCTTCCCAGGTGAGGCCATGCCTCGCCCTGCTTCAGCTTTCGCTGGTTGGGCTGCACCTGTGGACCAGCACCAACTGTCCAACATGCCCCAGTGAGATGAACGTAGTACCTCAGTTGAAAATGCAGAAATCACCCATCTTCTGTGTCGCTCATGCTGGGAGCTGGAGGCTGGAGCTGTTCCTATTTGGCCATCTTGGGCGCACCCCCCTTGACTTCTGTTTTTATTGCACTGTGGTCTAAGTGTGTGGTTGGTATGATTTCATTTTTTAAAAATTTATTGACACTTGCTTTATGGCATATAGTCAATCTTGGAGTATATTCTGTGTGCAGATGAGGAGAATGTATATTCTGTGGTTGTTGGATAGAGTATTTTCCAGATGTCTATTAGATCCAACTCGTCAAGTATTGAGTTTAATTCCAGAATATCTTCATTAGTGTTCTGCCTCAATGATCTGTCTAATGCTGTCAGTTAGGTTTTTGGGTTTCCCACTATTATTATGTGGGTAAGTCTCTTCATAGGTCTATAAGAACTTGTTATGAATCTAGGTGCTCCACTGTCATGTGTTAAGTACTGCTGAATTGAACCCTTTATCACTAGGTAATGCCCTTCTTTGTCCTTTTTTATCACTGCTGGCTTCAAGTCTGTGTTTCTGATATAATAGCAACTCCTGCTCTTTTTTGTTTTGTTTGCATGATAGACCTTTATCCATTCTTTTAATTTGAGCCTATGGGTGTTGTTACATGTGAGATGGGTCTCTTAAAGACAACAGACACCTGGGTCTTTTTCTTTTATCCAACTTGCCACTCTATGCCTTTTAACTGGGGAATTTAGTCTGTTATATTAAAGGTTAATATAGATATATGAAGATTTGATCTTGTTATTGTTGTTAGCTGGTTGTTATATAGGCTTGCTTGTGTAGTTGCTTTATAGTGTTTGTGGGCTATGTACTCAAGTGTGTTTTTGTGGCAGCAGGTATTGTTCTTTCGCTTTCATGTTTAGCACTTCTTAAGGACCTCTTATAAGACAGATCTAGTGATAATGAATTCCCTTTGCATTTGTGTGTCTGAAAATGGTTTTATTTCTCATTTAGGAAGCTTAGTTTGGTAAGATATGAAATTCTTGGTTGGAATTTCTTTTCTTTCAGAATACTGAAAAGAGGCTCCCAACTCTTCTGGTTTGTAAGGTTTCTGCTGGAATATCCACTGTTCGCCTGAAGGGGTTCCCTTTGTAAATGACCTGTTCCTTCTCTATAGCTGCCTGTAAGATTTTTTCTGTCGTGTTGACCTTGGAGAATCTGATAACTATGTATCTCAGGGAAGGTCATCTTATATAGCGTCTTGCAGGGGTTCTCTAAATTTATTGAAGTTGCATGTTGACCTCTGTAGCAAGCTTGGGGAAGTTTTCATGGGCAATATCCTCAAACATATGTTCCAAGTTGATTATTCTTTTTTCCCTTTCAGGAATGCCAGTTAGTCATAAGTTCGGTCCCTTTTTATTATCCCGTATTTCTCAGAAGTTTTGTTCATTTCTAAAGGTTCATTTCTTCTTTATTTTTGTCTACCTGAGCTTATTTGAAGGAGCAGTCTTTGAGCTGTGAGACTCTTTCCTCAGCTTCATCTATTTTGTTATTAATGCTTCCAATTGTATTCTGAAATTCCTGTAGTCAATTTTTCAATTCCAGAATTTCAGTTTGGTTCTTTCTTAAAAAGGTTATACCATCTTTCAACTCTTATATTGTTTTACTGTTCTCCTTGGATTGGGTTTCAACTTTTTCCTGTTTTTTTTTCTTTTTTCTTTTTTCTTTTTTTTTAGCTTCAACTTTCTGTCTTTTCTTTTTTTTAAGCTTCCTTGCTATCCAGATTCTGAATTCTATATCTGTCATTTCAGCCATTTCAGTCTGGTTAAGAGCCACTGCTGGGGAGCTTGTGCAATTGTTTGGAGGTAAGAAACCACTCTGGCTTTTAGAATTGCCGGAGTTCTTGTGCTAGTTCCCTCTCATCTGTGAGGGCTGGTGTTCCTTTATCTTTTGAAGTTGCTGTCATTTGTATGGGGCTTTTTATGTTCTTTATTTCCCTTGAGGGTTTGACTGTGGTGTAAGTTGACTATAGTTGATCGGCTTTGTTTCTGGATGCTTTCAGAGGGCCAAGGCTCTATACAGGATTTTTACTTGTTGCTAGAACCCTGCATTGGGTTTCACAGGCAATGAAAGTGGGAAGAATTTTTGGTGATGTAGTTCAGGCTGCAATCAGTAGATGAGGCTTAACAGTAAGGGCTTGTATATCCATATCAAGCAACCAATAACTTTCTCCACAGAATTGGAAAAAAAAGAAACTACTTTAAAGTTCATATGGAACCAAAAAAGAGCCCACATTACCAAGACAATCCTAAGCCCAAAGAACAAAGCTGAAGGCATCACGCTACCTGACTTCAAACTATACTACAAGGCTACAGCAACCAAAACAGCATGGTACTGGTAACAAAACAGAGATATTGACCAATGGAACAGAACAGAGCCCTCAGAAATAATGCCACACAATCTACAACCATCTGATCTTTGACAAACCTGACAAAAACAAGAAATGGGGAAATGATTCCCTGTTTAATAAATGGTGCTGGGAAAACTGGCTAGCCATATGTAGAAAGCTGAAACTGTATCCTTCCTTTACACCTTATACAAAAATTATTTCAAGATGGATTGAAGACTTAAACGTTAGACCTAAAACCATAAAAACCTTAGAAGAAAACCTAGGTAATACCATTCAGGACATAGGCATGGGCAAGGACTTCATGACTAAAATACCAAAAGCAATTGCAACAAAAGCCAAAATTGACAAATGGGATCTAATTAAACTAAAGAGCTTCTGCACAGCAAAAGAAACTACCATCAGAGTGAACAGGCAACCTACAGAATGGGAGAAAATTTTTGCAATCTACCCATCTGACAATGGGCTAATATCCAGAATCCACAAATAACTTATATAAATTTACAAGAAAAAAATCAAACAACCGCATCAAAAACTGGGTGAAGGATATGAACAGACACTTCTCAAAAGAAGACATTTATGCAGCCAACAGACACATGAAAAAATGCTCATCATCACTGGCCATTAGAGAAATGCAAATGAAAACCACAATGAGGTACCATCTCATACCAGTTAGAATGGCAGTCATTAAAAGGTCAGAAAACAACAGGTGCTGGAGAGGATGTGGAAAAATAGGAACACTTTTACACTGTTGGTGGGACTGTAAACTAGTCAACCATTGTGGAAGACAGTGTAGTGATTCCTCAAGGATCTAGAACTAGAAATACCATTTGACCCAGTGATCCCATTACTGGGTATATACCCAGAGGATTATAAATCATGCTACTGTAAAGACACATGCACACATATGTTTATTGTGGCACTATTCACAATAGCAAAGACTTGGAATCAACCCAAATGTCCATCAATGACAGACTGGATTAAGAAAATGTGGCACATATACACCATGGAATACTACGCAGCCATAAAAAGGATGAGCTCGTATCCTTTGTAGGGACATGGATGAAGCTAGAAACCATCATTCTCAGCAAACTGTTGCAAGCACAGAAAAGTAAATACCACATGTTCTCATTCATAGGTGGGAATTGAACAATAAGGATACTTGGACACAGGATGGGGAACATCACACACTGGGGCCTGTTGTGGGGTGGGAGGAGGGGGAGATAGTATTAGGAGAAATACCTAATGTAAATGACAAGTTAATGAGTGCAGCACACCAACATGGCACATGTATGCATATGTAACAAACCTGCACGTTGTGCACATGTACCCTAGAACTTAAAGTATAATAATTTTAAAAAAGAGAAAAAGAGTAAGGGCTTGTAGATAGACTCTAGCTGAGCCATGTGCCTCTCAGTGTATTTCAATGCATTGGCAGCAGTGCTCTCTGGTGGGGCAGACAGGGTTGGGAGAGAGACGTTCCCCTCAGCAAGTCCATTCCTGGCTCTTAAGGGAGCCCCCTCCAATCACTGGTGCCATGCCTGCCTTTCCTTAGCCTCAAAGGGGGCTCTGGTGAGCTGTGCTCCTCCCTCCCTTTGAGGTGGTCCAAGCCAAAGGTTAGGTCACCGGGAGACCCACAGCTCTCTGGAGGCCCACTGAAGTCCTGTGTGCTTGGCAGAGTGAGAGCGGGTTGTGGGGTATATCTGTGGTCTGTGGGTGGTCTGTTGATGCAGTAGGTCAAGGGTGGAGCATCTCTGGGCAGGGCAGTGTTGTTGTGGGTGTGCAGCTGGTGTGGTGCCCATGTCTAGGTTTTTTTTTGCCAGTAGTCAGCAGTGGGATTTGCGGCAGTATTCACAATAGCAAAGACTTGGAACCAACCCAAATGTCCATTAGTGATAGACTGGATTAAGAAAATGTGGCACATATACACCATGGAATACTATGCAGCCATAAAAAAGGATGAGTTCACGTCCTTTGTAGGGACATGGATGAAGCTAGAAACCCTCGGGGTTTTTTTTTGTTTGTTTTTTTGTGTTTTTTGCCAGCAGTCAGCAGTGGGACTTGCGGCAGTATTCACAATAGCAAAGACTTGGAACCAACCCACATGTCCATCAATGATACACTGGATTACGAAAATGTGGCACATATAAATCATGGAATACTATGCAGCCTTAAAAAAGGATGAGTTCATGTCCTTTGTAGAGACATGCATGAAGCTAGAAACCATCATTCTGAGTAAACTACTGCAAGGACAGAAAACCAAACATGGTATGTTCTCACTCATAGGCGGGAATTGAACAATGAGGACACTTGGACACAGGATGTCCTCACATCACACACCAATAGGTCTCCTTCTGATGAGTGCCCCAGAATTTGGCCTGACCAGCTTTTGTCCCAAGCCTTCTGCACCCAGATTGCTGGGCTGTTAGGCATTCAGGGCCACGAGGCTTCCCTGGGGAGAGGCTGTGGCTGCCAGACAGGCCACACCCCTCCCAGATTGGCCCAGCAGAAGCAGGCACACCCAGCTCCTGTGTCAGCCCATGAACCCCTGCCTCACTCTTCCCAGCACTGAGAGTGAGGGTTCTTCCTTCACTTAAGTTTCGGCCACAGATCTCTGTTCAGTACTGGGCTGCGTGCTCTAACCCTGGGAGATTAGGAGTGGGTCCATGGCTTTGTTGTCTGGCCCCTCAAAGTTGAGCACCAGCCATGCAGGAGCTGGGGGCGCTACAGGTCCTCCCAGGATGCCAACAAAAATGCTGTAGTGGTAGTTGCTAGCGAAAACACTCTGTTGGGGCAGACTAGGCTGTGCTGTGTGCCCGCTCCTATGGGAGTGGCCAGAAAGGGACTCTGGGATCGGTCAGTGGACAGGTGGGTGCACAGGTCAGATATGCCCTGGTCATGCAGGAAAGACAGCCCTGCTCTCTCCAGGTTCAGTAGTCAACAAAGGTTACAGTCTCATAGAGAAATATGTAGAGCCTTGGGGGATGACCATCTATGGCCATGTTTTGTTACAGCCGTCCCCATGCAAAGAGGCTCAAATTCTATCTCTGCTGACTCTCCAGGCAGTTTCCCCTGCCAACTCATATGTCCATGGGGGTCATAGGGTCTCCTGCAGCTAGGATCTTGGAGATCTGTAATGAGAATGGGCTTGTCTGCAGTTACTTCATCCAACCCTTTCTTAGGAGTTGTTCAGGGCCAGGAATAAGTTCCAGAGCTTGGCAACCCCATGCAGGGTTCCGAGCTTCCTCTCTCTTCAGCCCTGATGTCTGCATCATCTCTCCATTTGACTCTCAGTGCTTTCTCCCCAAAGATCTGTTCAAAGTATGATGGTTTACTCTATATTTTGATCTCTCTTAGTGGAGGATGCTCTTCCTGGCTGCATCTAGTTGGCCATTTGTCCCTCTCTTGCACTTTTTAATTAGATTTGTTCCTATTTTATTTTTTGATACTATTTTAAATGGAATTTTAAAAATTTCATTTTTGAACTGTTCATTGATGGTGTATATAAATACAAATGAGTTTAGTATATTGATCTTTTGTCCTGCAACCTTGCTGAACTCATTTATTAGTTCTGATAGTTTTTTAGTGGGTTCCCTGAGATTTTCTAGATGCAAAATGATGTCATCTGCAAAAATAGTTTTATTTCTTCCTCTTCAATCTGGGTGCGTTTTCTTGACTAGTTGTTCTGGCTAGCACTTTCAGTATAATATTAATGTTGAATAGATGTGGCAAGAATAGACATCCTTGCATGTTCCTGATCTTACAGGAAAAGCATCCAGTCTTTCACCATTAAATATGATGATAGCTGGGGACTTTTCATTGGGGTCCTTTATCAAATTGAGGAAGTTCCCTTTTAGTCCCAGTTTTGTTTGGTTGTTTTAACGATAAAAGGGTGTTGGATTTCCTGTTCTCTATTAAGATGATCATGTGGCTTTTGTTCTTTATTCTGTTAACATGGTGTATCATATGGATTGATTTTCAAATGTTAAAACAACTTTGCATCCATAGGATAAATACCACTTCATCATGGTGTATAATCCTTTTAATATGCTGCTGCATTTGGTTTACTAGTATCCTGTAATGGCTATTTGCATCTACAGGCATACCTCAGAGATAGTGTAGGTTCAGTTCCAGACCACGGCAATAAAGTGAATATTGCAATAAAGTGAGTCACACAAAGTTTTTGTTTCTCAACGCATATAAAAGTTACATTTACACTATACTGTAGCCTACTAAGTGTGCAATAGCATTATGTCTAAAACCAAAACAATGTACATTCTTAATTAAAAATACTTTACTGCTTTTTAGCATTTTTTAATGCTAATGTTCACCTGAGACTTTAGTGAGTCCTAATCTTTTTGCTAGTGGAGTCTTGCCTCAATGTTGATGGCTGTTGACTAATCAAGGTGGTGGTTGCTGAAGGTTGGGTGGTTGTAGAAATTTCTTAAAATAAGATAACAATGAAATTTGCTACATTGATTGAGCCTTCCTTTCACAGAAGATTTTTCTGATGCTGTATGATAGCATCTTACCCACAGTAGAAGTTCTTTCAAAATTGGGGTTGTTTTTCTTAAACCCTGCCTCTGCTTTGTCAACTAACTTTATGGAATATTCCAAATCTTTTGTTGTCATTTCAACTATGTTCACAGCATTTTCACCAGGAGGATTTCATCTCAAGAAAACATTTTCTTTGCTCATCCGTAAGAAGTAACTCCTCATCCATTCAAGTTTATGATGAGATTGCAGTATTCAGACACATCTTCAGGATAATTCTAGTTCTCTTGCTATTTCTACATCTGCAGTTACTTCCTCTACTAACGTTTTGGATCCCTCAAAGTTAGCCATGAAGGTTGGAATCAACTTCTTCCAAACTCCTGTTCGTGTTGGTATTTGACCCCCTCTCATGAATCATGAATGTTCTTAATGGAATTTAGAATGGTGGATCCTTTTCAGATTTGCTTTGCCCAGGTCTTTCAGAGAAATCACTATCCATGACAGCTATAGCCTTATGAAATCTTATTTCTTAAATAATAAGACTTGAAAGTCTGAATTAATCCTTGGCCATGGGCTCTAGAATGAATGTTGTGTTAGCAGGAATGAAAATATTAACCTTGTACATCTCCATCAGAGCTGTAGGTGTACTGTCAATGAGCAGTAATGTTTTGAAAGGAATCTTTTTTTCTGAGTAGTAGTTCTCAACAGTGCGCCTAAAATATTTAGTAAACCGTGCTATAAACAGATATGCTGTCATCCAGGCTTTGTTGTTCTACTTGTAGAACACAGTCAGAGTAGATTTAGCATAATTCTTAAGGGTACAAGGATTTCTGGAATGGTGAATGAGCATTGGCTTCAACTTAAAGTCAACAGCTGCAATAGCGCCTAACAAAAGAGTCAGTCTGTCCTTTGAAGACAGGTATTGACTTCTCTTCTCTACCCATCAAAGTCCTAGATGGCAACTTCTTTCATTTTAGGCTAGATGCCTACAATCAACAGAAGGCTGTTTCGTCTACATTGAAAATCTGTTGTTTTTCAGATTTTCCTCAATGATCTTAGATTTTCTGGATAATTTGCTGCAGCTTCTGTATTAGCACTTGATGCTTCACCTTACACTTTTATGTTATGGAGATGTCTTCTTTCCTTATACCTCATGAACAACCTCTTTATTTTCAAACTTTACTTCTGCAGCTTCCTCTCTGCTCTGTCTTCATAGAATTGGAGACAGCTATGGCTATGCTCTGAATTAGGATTTTGCTTAAGGAAATGTTGTAGTTGGTTTGATCTTCTATCCAGACCATTAAAACCATTAAAAATTTCTCCCTATCAGCAATAAGGCTGTTTTGCTTTCTTATCATTTGTGTGTTCACTGGAGCAGCATTTTTATCCTCCAGGCACTTTTATTTTGCATTTACAACTTGGCTAACTGGTGCAAGAGGCCTAGTTTTTGGACTAGCTCAGCTTTCAACATGGCTTCCTCACTAAGCTTAATCATTTCTAGCTTTCAATTTAAAATGAGAGATATGTGACTCTTTTTTTCACTCTAACACTTAAGAGGCCATTGTACGATTATTAATTGGCCTTATTTCAAAATTGTTGTGTCCCGGGGAATAAAGAGGGCTGAGGAGAGGAAGAGAGACAGCAGAAGGACCAATGAGTGTAACAGTCCACATGCACGCACACATGCATGCACACACAATTTATCATTTAAGTTCATCCTCTCATACGGGTGTAGTCTGTGATGCTCCCAAACAATTACAATAGTATCATCAAATACCACTGAACCCCTTAACAGATATTCTAATAAAAAAGTTTGAAATATTGCAAGAATTACCAAAATGTGACACAGAGACATGAAGTTAGCACACGCTATTGGAAAAATGGCACAGTGAGACTTGCTTGATGCTGGGTTGCCACAAACCTTCAATTTATAAAAAGCACAGTATCTGCAAAGTGCAGTAAGATGAGGTATACCTGTATATTCATCAGAAATATTGGTCTTTAGCTTGTTTTGTTTTCCCTTGTTATGTCTGTCTGGTTTTCGTATCAGGGTAATGCTGGCTTCACAGAACAAATTGAGAACTGTTCCCTCTTCTTTTTGTAAGAGTTTATGAATGATTGTTGTTAATTCTTCTTTAAACGTTTAGTAGATGTATTAGGTTGACTAGTGTATCCGAATTTCATCTATTCAGAATATCAGCATGAGACTCAGTTTAGAAATATGACTTATATTAATTTCCTGGGGCTGTTGTAACAAAGTACTATAAATTGAATGGTTTAAACAACAATTTTTGACTGTTTTGGAGGTTAGATGCCTAAAATCAAGGTGTTGGCAGGGTTGGTTCTTTCTGAGGATTGTGAGGGGTTATCTGCTTCATGCCTCTCCTAGGTTGTGGTAGATTCAGACACCCTTTGGTTTGCGGATGGTGTTTCTCCGTATCTGCACATCATCTTCCTTCTCCATGTGTCTGTGTCATTTCCGTGCCACCCCCTCCCCCTTTTTTTTTTCCTGAGACGGAGTCTCCCTCTGTCGCCCAGGCTGGAGTGCAGTGGCGCGATCTACGCTCACTGCAAGCTCCGCCTCCTGGGTTCACGCCATTCTCCTGCCTCAGCCCCCGCCCCGAGTAGCTGGGACTACAGGCGCCCGCCACCTCGCCCGGCTAGGTTTTTTGCATTTTTAGTAGAGACGGGGTTTCACTGTGTTAGCCGGGATGGTCTCCATCTATTGTCCTCGTGATCCACCCGCCTCAGCCTCCCAAAGTGCTGGGATTACAGGCGTGAGCCACCGCACCCGGCCGTCATTTCCCCTTTAATAAGGACATCAGTCATACTGGGCTAGGGTTCACTGTAATGATCTCATTTTAATTTGCTTACCTCTGTAAAGACCTGACTTCCAAATAATGTCACATTCTGATGTATTAGTGGGTAGGACTTAACATGTCTTTCTTACCAGTGGACACAATTCGGTTCATTGCAGTCTATGCAGATCCAGTTAAGATAAGGTCATAACGGATTAGACTGGGCTATACATTCAATATAACTAGTGTCCTTATAAGAGAAGGCAGACAAGAAAGACACAAAAACATGCAGAGAGTAATGCCAAGTGAAGACAATGGCAGAGATTGCAGTGAGGCATCTGACAAGCCAAGAATTGCCAGCAACCACAGAATCGAGAAAACAAGTCTCCTTCAGAGCCGCCACTCTCTTCTCTCCTTCCAGGTCAATGCATGTATTTGATCATCAAGGCTGTTTTTTGGGTTTTTTTTTTTTTTTGGTTTTTTTTTTAATCCCTTTATCTTTTTTCTCTGTGATTCAGTTTGGACATTTTTTATTGACCTGTGCTCAAGTTCACTGATCCTTTCTTGTGTGTGTCCAATTTGCTGTAAATCCCATCCAATGAATTTTTGATTTTAGATACTTTTTGGTTTTAGGATTTTTTTCCCCCTAGTTTCCAGGCCTCTTCCGAAACTTCCCATCGTTTTACTTATTATATCCACATTTCTCTGTATACATTTTAAAAACACTGAAGAATCTGTCTGCCAATTCCAACATCTAGGTCACCAGTGGGTCTGCTTTTTTTATTGACTATTTTCAAAAATAGTCAATAAAATAGCCACTTTATTAGATGTGGTCGATTTCCATTTTGTAGTTGGCTCTAGAAACAGCCCTAAGGTCTTAGACATGGTGTTAATTTTTATACATGCCCTTCTTGGATTTCAACATAAAGTTAAGTGTTTATCAAGCCCCTCCAAATTTGAACTTCAATCTGTGTTTGTGGTGCTGGGCAACTGCTGAGACCGCTGCTCAGATCTTTCTGCCTTTTGGTGGTTTTCTGTGACCATCTTGGAGTTTCATTCTGTGCACACAAATGTAATCAGCCAACCATCTGAGGGAAGTTTGTATGTAGATTTGGGGACTTCTTTTTCCGATTCCTTGCAGTCTAGGATTTCCTTCTTCAATTTCCAGCCTGTTTGCTCTCAAATAAGATCTGACTCCTCAGCCTAATATTATTCGTCACCATCTGCATGAACTCTACCTTCAGTGTGCTGAGTGCATGGTGGACACTCTCTGGGAAAAAGCTGAGATCTTACCCAGTGAACACCTTTTTAACAGGGATCAAATGCCCTACAGTTTCTGTTCACTTACCTGGGGCATCACTCTAAATAATATTTCGTTCCAAATTGTTACTAAGCTTTAGTCGGATACAAGCTAGTCTTGCATTGCCAGAAGCTAGAATCAGTTTTTGTTAATATTCACACATGATGGCTTACTTCCTCTTTTTGATAGTAATTTCGTATCTGAATTTAGTTAGTGGGAGTATGGGGGTCAGGATTGACAGTTTTTTTTTGTTTTTTTTGTTTTTTGTTTTCAAAGGACTTTATTCTTTTAAGACAGAATCTTGCTCTTCTGTCCAGGCTGGAGTGCAGTGTTGCAATCTCGGCTCACTGCAACCCCCGCCTCCCAGATTCAAGTAATTCTCATGCCTCAGCCTCCCAAGTAGATAGGACTACAGGGGCACCACCACACCACATAATTTTTGTATTTTAGTAGAGATGGGATTTCGCCATGTTAGCCAGGCTGGTCTCAAACTCCTGGCCACAAGTGATCCACTCACCTTGGTTTCCCAAAGTGCTGGGATTAAAGGTGTGAGCCACTGTGCCCTGCCAAGACTTGTTTTATTCTGATGGTTTTCAGGAAGTGGTATAAATCTTAAGACTCACTTTATTTTCTTGATCTGTGGACTTCATGAATGTGGCATTAAATCCCTGATCTACGTGAAAGGAGGCCTATGATTACAGAGGCGGCACCATCATCTCATGTACTACCTGGAAAAGGGGCTGAGTCAGTCAGATTACCCTTTGGTTTCAAGAGGCTGACTTCCCTATCCACCCTTCACTTGTAGGTGTCAACACCTATTAATATTCCAACTGAAGATGCAGGGATTTTTGGTTGGTTGTTTTTGTTGAGACAGAGTCTCACTCTGTCACCCAGGCTGGAGTGTAGTGGTGTGATCTTGACTCACTACAACCTTTGCCTCCCGAGTTCAAGCCATTCTCCTGTCTCAGCCTCCTGAGTAGCTGGGATTACGGGCGTGTGTCACCATGCCCAGCTAATTTTTGTATTTTTAGTAGACATGGGGTTTCACCATGTTGGCCAGGCTAGATTCGAACTCCTGACCTCGGGTGATCTACCCACCTCGGCCTCCCAAACTGCTGGGATTACAAGCGTGAGCCACCATGCCCAGCTGTATCTTTGGTTTAATTACCCAACTTTGTTCAGGCCCCCAAACTCTAGGCATTATACTTTGTTCTCAGAAGAGGAAGGGCTTTCATACTTAAGTTACAATTATCATCGAAGTTCATGTTTATCATTTTTCAAATTTGTCTGGTCTTTAGGAATTTTCTGTATTTTCTGGTAAGTTCAGTATTCCACTTTAAAGTATATTTGTGGTAACTTATTCAGCCTTTGGATGTTTTGTAGCAGTGCAGGACTTTTCAGAAAACCTTGATGCCAGCAGGGTGAATACCTTCATCACTTTCCCCAGCACTTTATTGAGGCATACTTTACATACAGCAAAATGCATATATCCCAAGTATACAGCTCACTATATTTTAAAATATATACACACATACATATATATGTATATGTTACTACTACTGCAATCGAGATATAGAACATTCCATCATTCCAGAAAGTTCTCCTATGCTCTTCTTCAGTCTATACTCACCCCCAAAGATAACCATTCCATATTTGTTTTTGAGCTTCATATAAATGGAATATGTCTAGCTTCTTTTGTTCAACAATGATTTAAAGATTTACCTACATTGTTTTGCCAGTATACCATTTTTATTATTTTTAGAGACAAGGTCTCAGTCTGTCACTCAGGCTAGAGTGCAGTGGCATGATCACAACTCACTGCAGGCTTGAACGCCTGGGCTCAAAGGATCCTCCTACTTCAGCCTGCTGAGTAGGTGGGACTATAGGCGTGTACCACCATGCCCAGCTGATTTTTAAATTTTTCTGTAGAGATGGTGTCTTGCCATCTTGCCCAGAATGGTCTTGAACTCCTGGGCTCAAGTGATCCGCCCTGGCCTCCCAAATTGTTAGGATCACAGGTGTTAGCCATTAAGCCCAGCCCATTCTTTTAATGGCAGACTAGTATCCAATGTATAAATATACCATTACTTGATTATTAGCTTGTTGACAGTTATTTGGGTAGTGTCAGATTGGAGATATTAGAAATAAAACTGCTATTCTTGTACGAGTCTTATTGTAAAAACATACCCTCATTTATCTTGGGTAGATCTTTAAAAGTGGAATCACTAAGTCACAGGGTAGGCATTATGTTTACCTTTATAAGCAACCGGCAAACTGTTTCCTGAGGTGATTAAACCATCTTGGACTTCTATCAGTTGTTCCACATTCTCACCATTTGGCGGGTATGCAGTGGTATTTCATTGTGGTTTCATTCTACATTCCCTGATGGCTGATGTTTGAGTGCCACTTCCTATGCTACCCCTGTATCTGGAGAGCTTCTGTGAAGTATGTATTCAATTCACTCATTGTTAAACTGGGTAGATGTTACAATGGTTTAAAATGTTCTTTGCTTTCCTTTGTTAGTTCTGTGTATTGTGAATATTTTCTCTTAGGCTGTGGCTTGCCTTTTCACTTTAAAAGTATCTTTTTGATGAGAAGTATCTAATTTTGATGAAATTTGTCAGTTTTTTTGTTTAACCTTCCTGAGATATCTTCGCCTAAGATATCCTTGTCTACCCCAATGTCATGAAGATAGTCTGTGTTTCCTTTTACAAGATGTATTGTTTTGCCATTCACATTTAGTTCTATAATCCATTTCGAATAAATTGTACACAGTATGAAGAAGGCATCAACATTGCTTTTTACCAGACATCCAGTTACTTCAACTCCAACTGAAAAATCTTTCCTTTTTCTATTGAATAGCTTGTTTTTGCTGAAAAGCCTATAACAATATATATGTGAGTCTATTTCTGGACATGTCTATTGATCTATTTGTTGTTTATCCTAACTCTAGTACCATACTCTCTTAACTGTTGTAGCTTTAGAGCAAGTCTTGACATTGGGTAGTACAAGTGCTCCAATTTTATTTTTCTTCTTCAAAATTATCTTGGCTACTTAAGAGTCTGTTGCATTTTCATATATGTAGTTGCCAATTTCTACAAGATAGCCTTGTGGGATTTTGATTTCATTGAATCTAGATATCAACTTGTGGGGAACTGTCATCTTACCATTATGCAGTACTTCAATCCATGAGCATAGAATATCTATTTATTTTGGTGCTCTATAATTCTTCCCAGCACTGTTTTGTAGTTTTCAGAGTAGAGGTCTTTTGTTAACTTTCTTCCTACTTAGAAGTTTGACTTCTCTGATGCTATTACAAATGGCATATTTCAACGTTGAATTTTCAAGTGTTTGTTGCTAGGGTAGAGATACACAACTGAATTTCATATATTTGCCTCATATTCTGCAAAATTATCAGTCCTGGTAGATTATCAAGCAAATGCTTGGCAATCTTCAAGAAATCAGAGAATGGAGAAAATGTCATCTAATTAGAAACATCTAATTTTCCAAATGGCTTAAAAAGTGACTCATTCTTTGTATACAACCCCTCACAGTTATGACCTCAGAAACACTACCTTCTAAGTTTCTTTTTCCTTTGAAGAACAGGTAACTATAGAGTTAAATTTGTTCTTGCTATACTTCTTGGAAGATGAGAAGAGCATCAAATCCTTACAAAGAGGAACCTCTGTTTTTCAGCTAAACGCAGAATGGGAGCAATGAGGACATGGCCTGCATGATGTCCTCCATCCGCAGAATGGATGAATATTCCCAATGTTCAATGGCAGCACTATTTCTCAAGAATGCCAATTAAGACAGAGAGATATATTAAAATAGACTGGGACTGGCATGAATAGATTTGTGAGATTCAAATTATCCTTAATTGTCACATTTAAGAATTCCTCACTGGTTAAATAATAATCCCATTTTTTCATCCTTCATTTTATCTTTTCTTCTTTTTTTTTTTTTAGAGACATGGTTTCTTCTATGTTGCCCAGGCTGGAGTGCAGTGGCACCATCATAGCTCACTGCAACCTCAAACTCCTGCCCTCAAGTGGTCCCACCATCTCAGCTTCCCAAAATGCTAAAATTACAGGTATGAGCCAGTACCCAGTCATTGTTTTCTTTTTCATTCTTTTCTTCCCAATTTGATTTATAATAGAGTGATAAGCATCTGCCAAATTACAAATAATTATGACAAACAGGGATCCACTCTTTCAAATAAAACCAATGTAAGGCACAACTATACAGGAATATTTTGTATTTTCAAAGTATTTAGGAATTCTTTAATTAGAAAAATAAAGGCAATGGGAATATCTATCAGGTTCTAAAAGTACCCATGAATTAAATCACTTACATCTCCCACTTAAAAAACAAAACAAAACCTTAAATCACATTGCTGTTAAGCTTTCATACAGTAAGAAATAAGACCAAGCTATGCTGGAGTACAAAAACCTGAAATTCTGAGCATGAAAATAATTTATTGATTAGACATCTTGCTTATTCAAGCATTAGGCCTACTGGAGATAGAGTTAACACAGCTCATGGAAAAGGAAAAAAAAAAAATCCATCCAGCACCTGCTTCCTTTCAAATTTCCTGGGGACTTGGTTTATGCATTTTGTACTATAGCCTCACCCTAAAGCATCCCCATGTGCTTGATGTTGATTAACTTGAACAGGATATGAGAAACTTTGTGTACACTCAACCTCGCAAATATAATTAGTGATGCGACTTTTGGAAACATTCATAGGCACAAGAAATAGCACTGCCTGCAGTGAAAGTCCTTGATAATCAAAGAAAAGAATTCCATTAAATATAATTTTACAAATATGAAAGAAAATATATGCATTTTTGCCAACAGACTGC
This sequence comes from Theropithecus gelada, assembly GCF_003255815.1. Classification (NCBI taxonomy): domain Eukaryota; kingdom Metazoa; phylum Chordata; class Mammalia; order Primates; family Cercopithecidae; genus Theropithecus; species Theropithecus gelada. The sequence goes on along the minus strand of NC_037686.1, from coordinate 27,720,095 downwards.
TCTACATATCAGGAAAAATGTCTTAATGAGATTCCTCCTATGAGATTAAAAGGTTACCTTTTAATTGACAACTTTTAACTGACACTCAGGTGATTCTGTGGTATAAAAAAAAAATCAGAGAAAAATAAAACTGATTTAGCCTAAAATTTAGGAAAAGAAATGCAAGCCTATTAATATGGAATAATAGCTGCACTTCTTTGGCTAAGTCATTAAAAAATGCCAATTAAACATTTTCAGTCAAATTTTATTTAAAAAAAAGCAGCAGATAAACATTACAATTCAATAATCTAATCTAAATATGCACTTGACAATGAAGCATATCTGAGTATGGAGTGAAAAAGGTTTTCCAAAAAACCATCAAATATATTATCTCCAAATACCCAAATAATAAATCACTTCTGCAGGCCTTTTGTTAAGTGGAATCATAAACAAAGAACTGAAGATTTATTGCTGTGAAAACAAATCTGTGGTACAGTAGTACGAATCTTGGGTATTTAGCATAATCAGTTGGGTCAAGAAGTTGGAAATGTGGTAAGAAATGTGTGTGTGTGTGCACGTGTCAATCTATAAGCCGGCTGACCCAGGAGCGACTGAAACATCTAATTTGTTCAGTTGAGATCAGACATTGTTAAATTTCCATTTTTTAGAAGGCAATTAAAAATTACAATTCCAACAGCCCACAAACCAAACAAAAAAAACTGTAGAGAGAAAGTAAAACTATATTCAAAGAGCCTTTTTTTTTTTCAGCTCAATTTCAGCACCCCAAGGAAAATAAAAGCATCCATGACTATCACAGATGAAAACAAAATGAATGTCATTGGAATCAGTTATTTTTCCCCACTGAGGTATAAAATCTAGATAGAAATTTGATACTATACTATAACAAATTGTACTTCTCATAGTTCTGTTTTAATTTCCTTTAAACCCTGTTTAATATAGTTTTGTTGTTGTTGTTGTAAAAATGTTGTTTTCATGATTCCGAATCTGGTTCCAGTTCTTTTATTTTTATATCAATATTTAATATACTGGCTACCAGTTCTAATCAGGAAAAAAAATCTTGGAAATCTCTTCATTATGACAGCACGTTCAGCAGAAATTACTGATGTGCAAGCAAACCATAAAAGGTACAGTTCTCCAGAAAGAAAGCATATTTTGTTGATTTTTTTCATTGTCTCAATATTCTTTACCATGATTTTCGGAGAAAGACTCTTTCAGTCTTGTAAACATCAGTGTGCACAGTCTCATTACTATGCAGTTTCACGTCCATGGACAGGAAGGCTGGTTCACAGCTAGTGAAAAGCTAGAGAAGTCTAAGTTTTAATGGCTGATAAACCTTACATCCTGCAGAGGAGGAAAGCACTTTTCCTTTTTTGCTACTTAAGAATGTGGCAGAAATGTATGCTGAGGTAGCCCAGTCAATCCTTATTTTTTTCGTTTTTTTTTTTGTAAATTTGGTCTCAGAATATTTCTGGCAGGGTGACGTTTCGAAGAAGCCACTGCTGGGACCGACTTCCATTGCAGTCTCTAATGCTGGGCACCTGGCTATCCTCTTCTGTGGCTTTATCCAGGCACTGATTACTGTTCACATGCTGCAGGGTTAATTTCTGAAAGTAACAGAAAAAATCTTAACATGAGAGTGGAAGAAAACAAAACACCTCAAGCATCAGTTTTGGTGATTATTAAATTCCTCTGTAGAAAAGCAGTTTTTTTGGGTAATATAAATTATTTAAAAGACAATGGAGAAAAAGTAGGTAGGTGGATGGATGGATATAGAGAGAGAGAAGAAGAAGAGATAGGTAGATAGGCAGGTAGGTCGATAAAGAGGTATGAGGGAGGGAGAAAGGCACTGGGGTCCAGTAGGGTACACTTGACTTGCTGCAAGATGACCTAAATTTTAAGTCCTAATTCTGGCATAAGCTCTGTAACACTATGAGAAGCTTCTCTTTTTTTGTGCTTCAGTTTCCTAAACAACAAAAAAAGACCAGATTAGTGGTTCCTAATTTAGGATTCTCAACCTATTTTCAAACAGCTATTTCAAAATTGTTTCATTTCTCTATGATGAGGCTGTTCAAGTTAATTCTGTGATTTCAAAGCTCAAGTTTTTAGAAACTCAGGTGTTTCTGATAACTCAAAATCGTAAAAATGTTGAGACAGCTGAGATTTAATAAAGTCAATCTTATGCCTATGTCCACAGCAAACCCAGAGGCTATCCTGGTGGTTAAAGGAGATGGTGTGGTACAGAAAGAAAAGCACAGGAATGTGGAGTTGAGTTCATAGCCTGGGTAACTTGAGGTTTCTCATTTTAAAAATTAGGTTCACATTCCATATTTTGAGCAGATTTTGGGAAACTACATAGATAATGAAGATAAAGTACATAGTGCCTCATCTACCAAGGAGATTCTTAATAAATAGTTAACAGACATAGCTATATATTTTACTTATTTAAGTTCTAGATTTGATGCTGCAACATGTTATTAGGATAATTTTGAAAGGGCAGGTAAGAATTAACAGATAGATAGTTGACAATGATCCACATCAATGATTGTGATAATATGCTCTGGTCATGTTAAGGACTTCAAAGTAGTTGTATACAGGAATGTGCATTAAGCATTACTCTACGAATGCAAATTAACTCGAAGGAAATGTAAAATGTTTAACACATAGTTATCTGATTCTTTTACTCATGGCTCTATTTTAATGTAGTTCTTTTATCTGAAACATTTCATTTTCATGAGGCCTTTTTTGCACCTGTTAGAAATGAAAACAAAATCTAATAATTGTATACTACTTCGGCTTCCAGCCATTTATTCTTCCGTGTAGTGGTCAAAGCAGGACCTGGCAGATGACAGTCTACCTTTGCAGATGTCACTGTTGACAATGTCTTTAGGTTCAGGATTCTAAGACTAGAACCTGGAAGAGTCAGCAAGGCTGTGGGAATTTTTTTTTCTTTTTCTTTTTTTTTTTTAAATGCAGACTTTGTGTAGTTTATTGAGAGGAGGGGCTTTGCAGTCAGACATTCCTGGGGTGATTTCCAGATTTGTCACACACCAACTATATGCTTCTGAGCAAAAACTTAAACTCTTTGAGACCCAGTTTCCAAGGGGACAAAAATACCTCACCGGGTTTCATGAGGAAACACTGAGATAATGTACATAAAGTGCTGCCTATCCCAGAGTAAATGCTTGATAAATGGTACAATGACATTTACATACAATAGTAATTTGCATTTATAGCGTAATGCTTATTATTGGAAAACACAACATCCTAGCAACATCCTGAGCAGTCATGGACACAATGCAGCAGCCAGAGCGCTGCAGCTCAGTGTGCACATTGCTGCCAATGCCTTCAGTCTCAGGAAAGACCAAAACAAGAGAAACTCTCAAACATTCTGGGAGTTCCCGCAAAGCTTACCCCAGTGGCCTCCCTCATCAGGCCCATGGTCACTATTACTAAAAACAAAAAACCCCAATTAAGCACAATGAAAAATTTAGTTGGGAGAGTTGGTCTCTTTCAACCCAATTTCTAAAAATGTGCATTTCACTCATCTAGATTCATTAAAATAAACCCATTACAAAGACATAGGTTATTGCTGTGTGCTGAGTATTTAACTGTTCGACATCAGGACAGAATCCCCGTAACTTGGAAGGTAAGAAGCACCCCCAGGAAGCCTAGACTCTGGTGTAGAACCCTGTTCCAGATACAACTCTGGCTGCTGACAGCAGGCACACAGCCTTGTGGGTTGGAACCCTGTGGGTAGGATGCTGTCATCAAGCACTCCTCAGAGGACTCAGGCAACACCAGCTAGTCTCCATCCAGAGAGAGCTGGACTAAGGCATCAGGACAAGCAGGTGACAAGCATCTAACTGTACACCTTTGAAGAAGAGGATAAAAGCTGTAATTAATCATTGCCTGCATCCTAGAACCTACTCCTAATCTCTAGATGCAACTAGGTCTAAAATCTGCATTTTATTCCAGAAAGCACAGCTATAAGCAGTCAAAGCAAAAGAGCCCAGTGCCTTATTATAAATTTTATGTAATATGTAATATAAGGAAGACTCAAAACTATTGAAAATAGTGTGGGACTGTACAAAGAAACCTGGATCTAGAATCAAAAATTCCAGATTTGAGATCTAGTCATACTATCTGGCTGCTTGGGGACCTTGGGAAATTAATTCTGAGTTTCAATTTCTACTTGTATAAAAAGTATCCTGGGTTTAATTTCTAGGGTTACTTTGAAATCTAAGAATTCATGATTTTAGATTACAGATAATTGACATAGTATTCTGTTATTTTTCTAGACTGTTGTGTTTTCAATGGATGGAGGCAGGATGATTCTGAGGCTGTTCCCCTCCAGTGCTTCCCCTGCAGTCTGCTCAGGCTGTTGGACCTGCACTGCAATTCAGCTTCTCCCTCTGCCCAGGGAGAGGGAGGTATTGACCCAAAAAGTGCTCCCTAATAAACATCCTGAATGCTCAACTTTATCTTGGAGTCTGCTTCTGGGAGAAATCAACTCCCAGTATTAATGTTTTATCTCAGCGGGAAAAAACCTTGCAAAGTGATCTACCAGTTTTAAAACTTCACACTCATAACTGGCTCTTTCTAAATACTCTGTCTCCAGCTTTTTACCTGTCTCATCAAACATTTACTTTTGGAATACTGTTGTGGTAGACTGTGTAGGTTGGCTAGCCAACAGTCCTTCCCAATCCCTGTATCTCTCTTGGCCATCTCACACTCTAACGACTAGAGAACCAAAGACTTGCTTTCCCAGCTTCCTTTGCAGCTAGGGGTCACCATGGAATGAAGTTCTGGTCCATAAGACATAAGTAGAGCCTGCTAAGGGGGTTCCAGAAAAACCTTTTACTTTGCTAATAAAGAGCAACAACAGTGGTAGTGTCCCATTCCCCTTCCCCTCCCGCTTCTGCCTGGAGTTGGGATGTGACAGAGCTGCAGCAACCATCTTGTGGCCACAAGGAAAATCTAAGAATATTACAACAATGTTATCCCTGACATCACTATGCCCCTGAATTTACTTACCTCTAGACTTATGTAAGAAAAATAAATCCCTCTTTGTTTTAGCTATAATAAATACATTTTTAAAAATACTGCCTAATTAATATACTGTCATTTTCCAATAAAAGTAAGAGGTTTTTCATTTTTAAAATTTTGTGGTTGTCACAATGGCTATGGGGTGCTACTAGCACTTACTGTCTGGAGCCAGAGATGCTACACACCCTGCAATGCATGGGGCAGTCACACCCAAAATGGCAGTAGCACATACCATGGGAAACCCTGGAACAGCACATTCAGGCCATTTCCAATGGCCATATTAACTGAGCTATTATTATAGGTAATATTATTTTTTCTATAGTCTGACATTGTGAAAGGGGACCCAGGATTTATAAAAGATGATCTCTGTCCTCTCGGATCTAACAATCTAATAGTGGAGAAACGATTGCTAGATAAATAACTACAAAGAAGTACAGCTTTATAGAGGTCAGAGATGATTAATTAAGTTAGGATTGACAGAGTTAATTTCAGGCTAGGATTCATGGAAGTGACGTCAAAGCTGGATTCTTAAGAATGGGTAAGGTTTGTCAGGCAGAGGGAAGCACATTATCTTAGCTGTGAATTAGGAAAGTATAAGGTATGTTCACAGAACAGCATATTGATGATTAAAGTAGACCATGGTTGGTGTATGACACAGTATAGGGAAGAAAGATGGCCAAAGTCAGTAACTTTGGACAACATTTCCATTTAAGGACTAGGATGAAGAAGGAGAGAGCGCCAGGCCAACAAAAGGAACAGAGAGCAAACTAAGAGAAGAACATAAACAGTAGTGCATCTTACGGCCAAGGGATAAGAGGATATGAAAATATCAGGTCAGGCTGGGTGCAGTGGCCCATGCCTATAATCCCAGCACTTTGGGAGGCTGAGGCAGGCAGATCACCTGAGGTCAGGAGTTCAAGACCAGCCTGGCCAACATGGTGAAACCCCGTCTCTACTAAAAGTACAAAAATTAGCTGGGCATGGTGGTGGGCGCCTGTAATCCCAGCTATTCAGGAGGCTGAGGCAGGAGAATAGCTTGAACCGGGAAGGTGGAGGTTGCATGAGCTGAGATCACACCACTGCACTCCAGCCTGGGCGACAAGAATGAGACTCCATCTCAAAAAAAAAAAAAAAAATTAGAAAATATCAGGCCAGGCATGATGGCTCATGCCTGTAATCCCAGAACTTGGAGAAGCTGAGGCAGGTGGATCGCTTGAGTCCAAGAGTTCAAGACCAGGCTGCGACAACATGGTGAAACTCCGTCTCTACAAAATTACAAAAATTAGCTGGGCATGATGGTATGTGCCTGGGTCCTACCTCCTCTGGAGGCTGAGGTGGGAGGATAGCTTGAGCCTGGGAGATGGAGGTTGTGTGAGCTGTGATTGTACCACTGCATTCCAGCCTGGGTAACAGAGCAAGACCCTGTCTCAAAAAAAAAAAATCTGTTTAGCGGCACTAAATGCCTTGGAGAAGTTAAGCCAAAATAAAAAGAACCAGAGAAAGAGATATTAAAGATGTTGGTGCTGGTTCCAGAACCACAAGGCAAAAGCATAAGTTGAAAAATTAGGCAAATAGGTGGAAAGAGGTAAGTTTACCATGGATGCTCTAATTGAACTAATACCTTTTAAGTACTTCCATGTGAGCTCATTTGATGGTGGGTGGAGAGAAAGGTTCCAGACAAAAGGAAAGATAAATATGAAAGGTTCTGTTATGTATGTCACTGAGAAATCACCACAAGCCAGAGAACTTTATTAATTAAAACTTATCTTTCACTTAAGTGTTTAATTAAGTAATTTTAAAAGCCTAGTTTCTGCCTCATTTCTCCCAAACTAGACTATAGAACTTGAAGACATACAGAAGGAACGGTGGCTACTCAACAAACAAGGACCCAGGGATTGGAGGCAACTGTGATTTTATAGGACTAAAATTTAACTATTAGGGAGAATTAAAACATGTTTATTTTACTTATTTTTCCCACCTGTCAATATTTAGTGTATAAGACAAGTTTGATCCATATTCAAGGTCCACAAGAATTCATTCCTTTAGCTATAAAGTATATAAATATACCCAGTGACACACATAATTTTATTACTATAGGCAACTGCATAAATAACTTACCACTGGGTCATACTCCCAGAGTTGGTTGCCTTTTAGGTGGTGGCATTTGAGCATTGTAACTGGGCCATTAAGTTTGGAAACATCCAAGCAAAGGTCATCTGTTCTAATTTCTTTGTTGGCAGTATAAGAGAAAACCTGGAAATAAAAATGCACACACATAAACAGAAAAAATAAATTAGTCAGCATTTTAAATGCCCAATTACCTGTCAGGGAAAATACAAGTATTTCAAGGTACGTGATTTATGTACTTAAGTAATGAAGAATAAAGTGACTCAGAAAAGCTACCACTAATTTACACTGATGTTATGTTACTAATTTTCTTGCTTACAAGGTGAAGCGAAAATGACCTTGAGCTCTCTGTATACACTGAATGTATTGCCAAGGGTTGTCATCTGTTTGAATAAAAAGGGCAAAATAAATTTTGTGCTCAGCAATGTAAATACAGTTCTCACAATGGGCCTTTCACAAATGTTTCATTAAAAAAAAAAAAGTCACTGGATTGAAAGCTTCCTTCACCTAAAAGTCTTTATTATTTTCTCTTTAAAGGAAGGAAAATATTTCCTGAATGATGTCATGGGATAAAAAAGGCAAAGTAAAAACAAATCTGAAAATTATCCCTTTTAAGAGTTTTCTAAGATACTCACCTGATTACCCCCCATACCATGGCAATTAAAAATTCCAACTTTTTCATTCTCTTTTCTAGCCATGTTATCTAGACACTGATTTGTTTCCACATTTCGTATCTATGGGACAATGAATAATGAAAATATCAGGAGTTGGAGAAGTTAATTAGACAGACAAACACACAGATACACTAAAAACCAACCTAAACTTTTCCTGGCACTACTCTGAAATGGCCTATTGGCCTATCAGCCTATCACTGTCTGGCTATCTAAAATTCATTTGTCTAGAAAGGTCTTACAAACTGTTTATGCAATTTCTGTGTTTATGGGGGGAAAATCCTTAAAATTTTTTTTTTCATTTTTTTCAAGTTATTCCTTTCAAATTCGTATTGACTTCAAAAAACTCTACTTTGGTTAATGATTTAAAGCAATTAACTCCCTGAGGACACTATTATCAATGAAGACAGGAACATTAATTCTGATAACTACTCTGACTTAGGAGAGACTAAGGTGACTCTAGTCAAAGAGCTTGGAATTTGTCTTTCCTGGAAGCTGAAGCGTAGTGTGGTACAAACTCTACTCTTTTACTAGACATTTGTGGATTACGTAAAAGGAATTTAAGTTAGTCATCAGAATTAGGAGGGATATTTTAGGTAATGCTCCTGGTTATTTTGTTTCCTCTAAACTGTTGCAGTTTTAAAAGCATATGGTAAATTAACAGACATCTGAAAGTCTTCAATCTATTCCCATGTATGGTATTGTCAGCAGGTTAAGCCAGAAGAGAAACCACATCTGTCATGTAGACGTTTTTAAAAAGGTAACTAATTTTGTGTGATAGATAAAGTAGGGGTAAAGTTAAAACCACAAAAAAGCCAGTTACTTCTATAAACAAATACACAGTCTGCATATTATTCCAATATTCCCAGGCAGCCAGGAATAAAAACTAGGGTTCTGACATACAAGACTCAGGTTTAAATACAAGTTACCTAAACCTTTTGAGATCAGGAACTGGGGGGTAATGTCAGTTCTATGCTGATGTTATGTAAGGCAACGTATCCAGGCACCTAATTCAGAGTCCAGCATGAGCAGGCTCAGAGACTGTAATAATCTGCACTGTTACTTTACCACTAGTCACATCCATCTTGCTATTCCACCAAAATCTCAAACTCGGCTCATTCAAAACAGAATTTTTCTATTTTCTAATATGAACACTGAATCATCTTCACATTTTAATACGTCCCCACCTCATCCCCTCTTGAGAATTGCTACCTGAAACAAACCTCATTATCATTCCTCCAAAAATTTCCCATTTTCCCGATATTCCTATTTTTATTAGTATTTCTACAACTTGTCCAATTATTCAAGCTAGAAATTTCAAAATGTTTTTTTCTCGGGGTCCAATATATCATATCAGTTTCCAGGAGTTCTTTTACCATATAATTTACATCATCATTTTTTATCCATTATTTTAATTGTGAAACCTATCACCTCATAAATAGGTTGTTTATGAGGTATATGTTTACACAATATAAACAGGTTGTGTAAAAGCTTTTATGGTTAAATACCAATTTGCATAAAGCACCCCTTCCTTAATCCTGGTAGGTGATCAGTTAATACCAGATGATGATGGCTGCCTCACTTGAAAAATCATTTAATTCAGATTGGGCCAATCACAGTGACCCATGTCTATAACCCGAGCACTTGAAGAGGCCAAGACAGTAGGATCGCCTGAGACAAGGAGTTCAAGACCAGCCTGGGCAACATGGCAAGACCGTGTCTCTACAAAAAATAAAAATAAAAAAACTTAGGCACAGTGGCTCACGCCTGTAGTCCCAGTTATTTGGGAGGCTGAGGTGGGAGGATCACTTGAGCCCAAGAGTTCAATGCTGCAGTGAGCTATGACTGCCACTGCACTTCAACTTAAGTGACACAGCAAGGCCCTGTTAAAAAAAAAAATAGTTCATATTGTGACAAGGTGAGTCTTTATCTCATACATTCACATAAAATAATCATTTCCTGATACTTTTGATAAAAATTATAAACTCTCCAATTTTGTTTTCCTCTATTTCTTCCCCCAAATGCAGATGCAAAGGTTGCTAAAGAAAGATGATAAATGCCACAGGAATTATTAGATTAACACCATTATCTTCAGCTTCTCTTGCTCTCATATGGAATGGCCATTTGTTTAAATAATTGCCTTTTACCAAAATTCAAAACAAATTAAAAAATGCAATTCATGGTGGGGCTTGGTGGCTCATGCATGTAGAATCCCAGCACTTTGGGAGGCCGAAGCAGGAGGATCACTTGAGCGCAAGAGTTTGAGACCTGCCTGGCCAACATGATGAGACCCTGCCTCTGTTTTATAATTATAAATAAAATTTTTTAAAAATGAAACTCTCCTGACATTTAATAGGCTTTCCTATCATGTTTTAAGTATCTTATAATAAATAAACTTAGCTAGTTTATTTCTATAAGTGATCCTGCTAATAATTACAGTAAATTCATTGTGCTTCTGTGCTAGGCACTGTTGTAAGAGATTTGTACGTAACAGCTTATACCACCCTTAACAAGATTCCTACAACTAATTCCCAACATGCAAGATCTGGGCCTCTATCCCTTGGGGTTACTACTGACCATCAGATGTTCAAAGTGGAGTTTCTCCAAGGACTGGAAACCACTGCTTCCCATTAGGTGTTAGAGTGAAGAGCAACTATCGCCAAGGACAAAAAACCAAACACCGCATGTTCTCACTCATAGGTGGGAACTGAACAATGAGAACATTTGGACACAGGAAGGGGAACATCACACACTGGAGCCTGTCGCGGGGTGCGGGGAGGGTGGGGGGAGGGATGGTATTAGGAGATATACCTAATGTAAATGACGAGTTAATGGGTGCAGCACACCAACATGGTACACGTATACATATGTTAACAAACCTGCACGTTGTGCACATGTACCCTAGAACTTAAAGTAAAATTAAAAACAATAATAATAATGGAAAAAAAAAAGACTGAAGAGCAACTAAACTGCATCAACATGTGGTCAGTGAGGCCCAGGTGAGGTGGATGGCGTGGTCAGAGACCCAGATTCAGGCTCGTGGTGGGGCCTGGAGGCAGTCCTCCAATGTACAGGGGAGAAACTGGAGATTACACTCCTGAAAGAGCACAGCTATGATGTTTGAGTCCCTAAGTGAATTTCACATTAGAGGACAGAGGATTCTGTTTGGCTCAACAAATATGTGGCTTCTTTGTAGCTGAAGGGACATCTGCTCTCCAGGTGGGTCCTTTTATATACTGCCTGGCTAGAGAATATAGAGTTTTCAGAGAATATTCTTCTCTTCTGTGTAGTGATACATGTGGACTACCTCATCTATGAGGCGTGTAAGATGTTTTTCTCAAGGACATGGAAAATTATGATGACTATGGGGTAAGTTTTGTCCTTTAGGATTCTAGGAGGGAGAGGACCACCTAATAGGTTTGTTTGCTGGGAGTTAAGTTTGAAGAGCCTTTGGAGAAGGGGAAAATGAGGAACAAATATTTTCTAGGGATGCTGAATAAATGCTCAAAATTGTAATTCCATAAAAGGCTACAACCAATTATCAGCTTTCTAATGAGATGTGGAGGGCAGAAATGGTGACAACACATACTTGTTTCAAGTTTATCTGGGATGAAAATAGGTATTTGGGTTGGTTATTCAAAATGTGACATTTGAAAAAAATTTTAAAACAGCAGAATTTGGAAAATACAGAAGGAAGAAAAAATACATTCAAGAATTGAGGACCAGCTTGTAAGGATGTTCTATGCAAATGTCTTATTTGTTGGACTTCTAAAAATAGTGACAACCTTCTGAGAAGGGGTATTTTGAAGGTCAATCTAAGGAACAAATGGGCCAGATTTTTTCTGGAGTCTCCCACTCTTCAGAGGATTTTATCCCATCTCTTGGTGTACACACAAGTCTACAGCTAACTGCTTAGCGGTCTTATTACACTACCAATTCCTTTTAGTTCACTCCTTTCAAATCACCTCTTGACTATCTTGGAAAGAGAAAAGCAAGAAGTGAGCATTGTTTGGTAACATATTCAGTAGTCATCAGAACATCTAACGGCAACTGAGATTCTAAATTATCAGGAACCCTTAAATAAAAGGCAGATTTGATACGGGAAAAGAAGGGAGCTTTTCTTGGTTGAAGTAGATACTCCTGAATATCAATATGGTCCTGATATTCTCCTTAACCAGGTAGGAAGGTATCTACTGACAGGGTGGCTTGGGAATTTGATATGGTACCTCCTTATGAATTATGATAATTCCAAATTATTTCAGAGCAGAGAGAATTAGAGGGGGCATACATTAGTTACAAGATTTGAAAACATTGGATTTGACAAGGCAAATATGGTCACCTCAACTTAGGACCTAGGAAGGAGAAATGAGTGAAATGACAGGGTAGCAGTATATGATACAGACAGATGGGTAACCTCCTGGGTCGGCTATTTTATTTTTTATCTTATCTATTTTATTTTTGAGACACAGTCTCACTCTGTCGCCCAGGCTGCAGTGCAATGGTGCGACGTTGGCTCAGTGCAACCCCTGCCTCCCGGGTTCAAGCAATTCTCTGCCTCAGCCTTCCGAGTAGCTGGGATTACAGGCGCCTACCACCACACCTGGCTAATTTTTTTTTTTTTTTTTTTTTTTTAAAGTAGAAGCAGGATTTCACTATCTTGGCCAGGCTGGTCTTGAAATGCTGACCTCGTGATCCACCTACCTCGGCCTCCCAAAGTGCTGGGATTACAGACATGAGCCACCGACGCCTGGCCGTGTGGCTATTTTAAAACAGCAGATGTTAATGTCTCCGGCACCATCCAGTACAACTTTCTGAGATGATGAAAATGTCTATATTTGTGCTAATATGGTAGCCACTAGGCATGTGTGGATATTGAGCACTTCAAACGTGGCTATTGTGACTGAAGAACCAGGCTTTAAATTCTATTTAATTTTAATTAAATTTATTTTCATTTATTTTATATTATTTTATATTTTGAAACAGTCTCTTGCTCTGTCACCCAGGCTGGAGTGCAGTGGCACGATCTTTGCTCACTGCAACCTCCACCCCCAGAGTTCAAGCAATTCTTGTGCCTCAGCCTCCCGAGTAGCTGAGACTACAGATGTGTGCCACCACACCCAGCTAATTTTTCGTATTTTTAGTAGATATGGGGTTTCAGCATGTTGGCCAGGCTGGTCTTGAATTCCTGATCTCAAGTGATCCACCCACTTCGGCTTCCCAAAGTGCTGGCATTACAGGCGTGAGCCACCAGGCATGGCCTAATTTTAATTAAATTCAGTGTAGCTGACACATTGGATGTGCAGGTCTAGATCCTGACACACAGGAGAAAATCATTCACCATTTGTGAGGAGCTACTTGTCAATGATGGGAAAAGTTGCACAACATGCTAATAAACCCCCGTTCTCACACCCTTGGCCACCCTATGAAAGTCATGTGGAAAGTGCCCAAGTTTGGTTTGTACTTTCTGAAACAGTGTAAATCCTAGGAGATTTAGTTATTTCAAAGGGAAAGATCAGTGGGTTAATGGTACTCTTCATAGGAATTGTTTATGGCTGATTAACACATTTTTCCTTGCGTGGCCAGGCACGCCACTGGGTCAAGCCAAAACAATCTAGAAACAATGTACAGACTGAGAGTATCATAAAGGGTGAGGAGCTGTTAGAAACAAACTTTTCTACTTGAATCAAAGCAATGTCTGACTTACAGTGTGTGAATATCCACACTTTCAAAGAGTTGTAGAGGTGAGAGTTTAGGTTTCAGGGACATGCAGATGGGGCTTCATTCCTGACTAGCCATGAGACCTTGAGCAGGTTATTTACTCTAAGATTGTGATTCCAAAAACCACAATCTGAAGAACAGCATCTTGCAAGATGCCCCACTAAAAAAGGTGTTTTATGATCAGATATGTTTGGGAAATACCAGATAAATAAAATTTAAATAGGTTTCTTTGTTGAAGGACTTCTCAAAGCCTTTTAATATACCATGACTCTTGGTAGGAGTGGGGAATGGTGGTACAGATGGATGTAAGATGTAAAATAGTATTACCCAAACATATTTGACCTCAAAATCTACCTTCTTCTCCCCAGTACCTCACCTTTCTAATTGAGCACCTTGGGGACATCAGACATCAATATTATTTACAACATAGAACTGAAAACACTGCTATAAGAACCCTTTCTCATTGGTAAAGCAGGGATAAATCTCTCTCTCTCTCGGGTTTGTTAAGTGCTCTAATTGAGATAATACATACAGACACATAGTAGACACACAGTAACTGTTGGTTTTCTTTCCTTTATCCACAGACCCAGCAACTCTTTAACCCCATTTCAGAAGTAGCAACTTAGCTGTACCTGTTACTTTAAAAATACTATTTTTGACATGAGAAATTGAAAATAATTGTGAATGCACTCATTCGTGGGAAACCAGGCAAGGGTGAGAGCTTAACCTTCTTTGTTTCTACTATTAGTCTCCTCCAGAATCAGTATCTTATCTCATTAGAGTGGACAATGTAAAAGCTTTGTTAAAGCATTTTTATAATCTAGTATTAGTGAATTTAGATTCACTTTTCCACTCTCTGCTGCAAGGGAAGTATTGGTTAGATATGAGAAAGAATACCGACATTAAGGGTTAACAGCACAGGCTCTCAAACCAGATGGTTGTGAGGTTAGCCGTGTTTTTTAAACTATTTATTTTTGTCTCAATTTACTTATCTGTGAAGTGGGAATAACAGCACAATTCTACAGTACTGTGCTTTAATATTCATAAAGCATTCAGATTTGTGCTTGACATAAAGTACATGCTCAGTAAATGTTAGGATTATTAGATCTGCCTGGAAAAGCAATTGGTCAGCCCCTAAAACTGACTAAACCAGTAAAGGTCTAGATTGTTTACTTGTTGTTGTTGTTTAGAATACTCAGCTCCTGGGTTAACAGCTATCAGATACCACAATGAAACACACTTATTCAGGTTCTACAGGAACTACAAAAGTCAGAGTTAGCTGAAGCCAGAGGCTCTGAATTATATCTATTACCATAGTCATATTTACATTTTCTGACTTCCCTTTCTGCTCAAAAATCCTATGATTTCAGGTTTCCCTGGACCCTTGAAGCATGGCAAGAGATCTATAAAAGGCTAAATTACTGTTGGTAGCAAAGGAAGGCTCACATGGGTGAAGCTGTGATCAGAAGCGTAAGATCCCTGGCTGCACTATGGTGGGTACTCTCAAGAATGACCTCCAATCTAGAAATGACACTTTTAACCTGGAGGATGTGGCCTGGGATTAAGGGCGTACAAGGCTTAAGACCAGCTGCTAAGTTAATAAGGCGACAACAAGCAGGCCACAGAGGGTAAATGCTGTGACTTGCCCAGAAGCCAGCTGGCAAGAGGCAGGTAAGACGCAAGCTTGCCTTGGCAGCCATCTACCATGGAGCAGACAAGTGTTTCTTTGTCACACGCCCAAACTGTGGCCCAGCTAACAATGCCTAGGCGTTGTCCAAAATTGGGTCAGCTCAAAATAAAAACAAAAAAAACAAAACCACAACTCATTTTTGGTTCTAAAGACAAGCTGCAGAATGACTGCTAGAAATCTTTCCCTGGCGCACCACTCACCCTGGGCCTTCTTTGACCAGTACGAGGTTATAGCAAAGGAAAACACATTCCCATTAACGAGGCATCGGTGAGAATGAAGGGCTCAAGAAACTCAATGTAGTCCTCACTTGTTTGAAAACAAATTCCTTAAATCACAACGAAGTTCAGAGGTAGGGAGCTCAAGTCAATCCTGAAATAGCCTTAGTAATGGTTAAGGATAAATGCAGAAGTCTGTGCCTGTCCTGGCACTGGAAAAAACACCAGGCCAGAAGGCTTCACCAACTCGCCACCATCTGGCTTCCTTCGGGGATCTACTTGCTTTCCCTTATCTTATATTTCTGTTTTACATCCTTTTCTCTTTCCCCAATTCCCCCTCACCAACAGCTTCCTCACTCTCAGCCCATAATCTGAGGAAACAAGCCACCAGATGAGAAGGTCCTCACACTTCCACCACAAACTGCCAGTTTCCACCTCCAAACCTACAGCTGCCCTGCACTTGTTCCCATTCCCCTATCTTCCTTCCTATGACAAAAGATGACCTCTCTTCTTCCCACCCCCAACCAACACCCTCTACTTGTGTACAGATTTCACCTCCTATCCATCCAAATACACGACTCCTATAACAACAGACCCCTTCTTTCTTTCTATTCTGGTACATAAACACATAACATAAAATTTAACATCTAAACTGTTTTCAAGTGTACAGTTTAGTACTGTTAAATATACTCATGCTGTTGTGAAATGAATCTCCAGAACTTCTTCATCTTACAAATGTGAAACTCTATACCCATGAAGTAACTCTTCTTTACCCCCTTCCCGTAGCCCTGGTAACCTCCATTCTACTTTCTGTTTCTATGAGTTTGACTATTCTAGCTGCCTGAATCATACAGTATTTCTCTTTTGGTGACTGTCTTATTATGCTTAACGTAATGTCCTCAAGGTTCATCCATGTTGTAGCATGTATCAGAATTTCCTTCCTTTTTTAAGACTGAATAATATTCCATTGTATGTTCTATCAAGATTTATAGCAGTCACTCTGTAGCTTGTCTTTAGAACCAAGAATGAGGAGTTTTTTCCTTTGAACTGACCCAATTTTGGACAATGCCTAGGCATTGGTAGCTGGACCAGAATGAACAGACACGTGGGGCGCTTCCACTTCTTGGCTATTGTGAATAGTGCTGTTATAAACATATAAGTAAAAATAACTCTTCAGACCCTGCGTTCATTTCCTTTGGATACATACCCTGAGGTAGAATTGCTGGATAATATCGTAGTTCTCTTTTTTGAGCATTTTTTTGAGAAACCTCCATACTGTTTTTAAATAGCAGTTGTATCATTTTACATTCACACCAACAATGCACAAGGGTTCCAATTTTTCAGTATCCTTGCTAACATGTGTCACTGTCTGTTTTTTTTTTGATAGTGGCCATCCTAATGGGTGTTAAGTTGGCTCTTTCTTTTGCATCTGTAAATTTTCTCTTTTGGGTTGCTCGTATCAGCACAGTTTTATCTTAATAAACAAATAAAAACCCCTTTAAGCCCATATTCTCTTCCAGCTACCACCCATTTCTCTTCTTTTACAACAAAATTTCTTGCAAGACTTGTAAACATTCATCTATGTTGCTTCTTCCATTCTCTCTTAAAAACACGGTTTTTAACGACATCCATGGGAAACTCAACACTGTGAGATAGGCTACTGATAACATTTCCCTAGCCAAATGCAATCACCAATTCTAAGTACTCATCTTCCTCAACTTCTCTGCAGTATTCCATACAGCTGATCACTTCCTCTTTCCTGAAACATCATCTTTCCCTTAGTCTTGGAGACACCACTCTCTAGGTTCTCCTATTTCAATGCCTACTCCTTCTCAATCTTTGTTGCTGATTCCTTCTCATCTCCATCATTTCTAAACTGTGGCATTCCCTCTGGCATTGTCCTCGGTCTTCTCTCTCATACTTAACATTTTCTCCTCCTCAGATGACCTCATACAGTTTCATGGCTTTAAAAACCATCCTATATGCTGACAACCTTTAAGTTTACATCTCTATCACAACCTCTCCCCCAAACTGAGTATTCTTTTTTTTTTTTTTTGAGACAAAGTCTGGTTCTGTCGCCCAGGCTGGAGTGCAGTGGCGCGATCTTGGCTCACTGCAACCTCCACCTCCCGGGTTCACACCATTCTCCTGCCTCAGCCTCAGCCTCTCGAATAGCTGCGACCCTGTAGTCCGCCACCACGCCCGGCTAATTTTTTGTATTTTTAGTAGAAACGGGGTTTCGCCGTGTTCGCCAGGATGGTCTCGATCTCCTGACCTTGTGATCCGCCCGCCTCGGCCTGCCAAAGTGCTGGGATTACAGGCGTGAGCCACTGCGCTCGGCCCCAAACTGAGTATTCTTCAATGTAAAGACCAATTCATATCTTCACTTGGATCTCAAATTTAATGTGTCCCAAACTACACTGTTGATTCCCTTGAGCATCTGCTCTTCCTGTAGGCTTTCCCATCTCAGTAATGGCAGCTCTACAGTGTCTCAAGCTTGATAGAAACCTTACATAATCCTTTACTCTCTTCCTTCCAACAGTACACCAGCTCTACTCCTGTTTCCATATAGTTTTTCTCCACATAGCAGACAATGTGATCCTTTTCTAATGGAAGTTTGCTGGTATCTCTCGATGGCTTCCATTTGATTAAGAATAAAATGCAAAATGCAAACTTCTCACTATAGCCTACAAGCTTTATATGATTTGAACCTCACTATGTCTTTGACCTTACCTTCTACTACTCTCCACTTTGTTCACTTTATTCCAGACAACTGGTCTCCCTGCTGTTTCTGGAACGCACTAGTACATCGTCATCTTAGAAACCTTTAGGCCGGGCGCGGTGGCTCACGCCTGTAATCCCAACACTTTGGGAAGCTGAGGCGGGTGGATCACGAGGTCAGGAGATCGAGACCATCCTTGCTAACACAGTGAAACCCCCGTCTCTACTAAAAATACAAAAAATTAGCCAGGCATGGTGGCGGGCACCTGTGGTCCTAGCTGCTCAGGAGGCTGAGGCAGGAGAATGGTATGAACCGGGAGGTGGAGCTTGCAGTGAGCCGAGACAGTGCCACTGCACTCCAGCCTGGGTGACAGAGCGAGACTCCATCTCAAAAAAATAAAAAACAAAAAACAGAAACCTTTATACTTGTTCTTTCTTGTGCCCAGAATACTCTTCCCCTAAAAATTCGTACAACCTGCTCATTCACTTTCTTCAGATCTCTGCTCAAAATCACCTTGACAGGACTCTTTCAACTTCTTTATTCTTTCAACTTCCTTACATAAAACAGTACTACTACCCACGCTCACTTGCCAGTCATTCTCTACCCCTTCTGCCCTTATTACCACCTGACATACTGTGTGCCTTTCATAATCTGTCTCACTCGTGGACTGTAAGATCAACAAGAACAGGATCTCTGCTTTACTTATTGCTGTATTCCTAGTACTTAAAATAGTACTTGTCATATACTAGCTACTCAAATATTTGTTGAATGAATGAAAGGACTGAAGAAGTGACAATCTTCTTCAGAGTGGGAGGCCACTTTTCCTGAGCTTTAATCCTGGGATAGGCCTGGTTGTGGCCCTGTCTACACATATCATCATTTGCTGCTGTGATTTATAAAAGGAAATCTTGTCCTTCTATTGATTTCTATTGCAAAAAGGTTGGATTTTTTCCCTACTTGGCTTCATGTTTTTTTCTAAAAGCCATCTTATAATTACAAGTTCAAAAGGACCTGCACAGAAATCTTTTTTTTAAAATATATATGTACAAATTTTACAGATTCACAATTGCAGATGGTACAGTCTGTTTAGGAAACACATCACTATACACAGATTAGGGAAAAACAGACTCCACAGTACACAGCTTATCTCCAGATGCATCAACTCAGTGGAAATCAACTTTTAGGGAGGAGGAATGGGAAAAAGAATGTTGTTTAGACTTTCCTTATTGGAAGTTTAACTTCCATTTTTTTTTAGTATAAAAAAGAACATAATAACCACATAGAATATATATGTATTTCTTACCTCTCCCAATGAGAAATAGTGACGTGGAATTTGAGAATCAGGATATATATTCTCTAGGTACCAAGAAAAAGGTTTGCATTGTAGTTTGTGTCTTAGACCAACTCTTGATGATATATCTCCATAATCTACCTTTGTAACACCTGTTGAAAGAAATAACTGACTCTGAATTATTAGTGCTGTTTCAGGTAACACATGTTTATTGTTGAATCTAATAAGCCAGATGAATGAGAACAGTGGTATCAGTTGGGTGATATGTAACTATACCAAGTGAGACACCATGAATCCACCAAAAGTATAAAGCAAGGAAAAGACATTAAATGTGTTTTAATTTTTCAGAGAAAAATTACATTTATGTGAGAAAATAGACCAAAAAAATCAAGGTCTATTTTGCTCAAATATTAAACAGAGCAATTGTTTGCAGTCAGGCTTCTCTCACACAACTCACTGAATTGTGCGCTCTGCCACTTGACAGTCTTGCAGTAACTGAAAAATAAGGATGGGCTAAGTAACAATGTCAGGCCGACTTATAGCTGATGGAACAACTGTTCCTACAAAACTCTGAGTAGCAAAGTTCCTGGAAAGAAGGCCCTTGTGGTGGCATGTTTTGGGCTCTCGGTGGCCTTGTGATACTTGATGAAAGCCTCCTATGACAGCATCGAGGGCCTGCTTATAGAGAATGCTTATGACCCACTGCAAAAACAGTGGTTTTGTTATGTTGAATGAAAACTCCAAGAATCAAGAAAAAGTCATGCAAGCTAGAAAAATGGCTGAAAATTTAACAAGATGAAACTTCACAGGAATAAATTAAATGTTGCGGTTAGGTTTTTTAAAAAAATAGAACATCTGTAAAATCTGGGCTAGCAACACTGACCCGGATAATTTATTACTGTTAATTATATATTATTCTAGGCATTCTGCCAAGCACTTTCTGTACTGTGTGTGATTTCATTCATTCCTTACAATAACCTTAAGAGGTAGGTGTTTACCTCTGCTCAAAGCTTCACTTCCACCCTTCTTACTTCTCCTCCAGGATCAGGGTCAAGAAAGGTACAGTCTGGTATTTCTAATGCAAAACAATGCTAACCTGGAGAAATTATATAGAAGAAATTCTTGAATTCATCCATCCACACTTCTGCAAGTCGTCTGTTATTTTTATTGATAATCTGCCCTGTGCCTCCTGGAAACGTGTAAGGTGTAGCTTTCCGAAACACATGTCCAACATGTGAGCATGTAACAATTTCCAAAGTTCCTCCACATTGCCAAATCTGAAAACAGCAGAGATGACCATAAGATGTAGCTGAGTAATCAGGAAATGTTCACCTTAGTTTTCCCATAGCATTTTTCTTTTCAGTTAAATAGGGGTTTGGCTTTTGTTTAAACTTAAATGGAACATATTGTAGTTACTGGTAAAAAGCTTCCAAAGTACCTCCATACTACCAAATCTGAAAATAACAGCTAAGACCATACATGACATTGATAGTTTAAAAAAAAAGTGTTGACATCTATTGGGTTCCACAGTTGGAATTTCACAAAATCAGGGGCACATGGTGGGCTCTGGCTGTAGGGTTAGGTTACAAAGTCAGTGCTTCCTCAAGAGAAATATTTCTCTAATTTAGGTTCTGATCAAACCAAAAGTTGAATACTAAAATAAAGAAAACATAGGTTACAGGCTAAATACAGAAAAGACATGAGATCTAGAGCAGTATTCTTCTAACTGCATACCATTATTCCTAAGAGAATCATAAATTCAAATTGATGAATTGCAACCCATACTTGTTAACAAGGACATACTGTTTCACAAAATGTTTAAATTTTATGTTTTGTGTGTACAGAGTATATAATGTATTAATGTGATTCATGGTTAAAAACAACCACCAAACAAAACCTGACCATGGAGTAGCCAGCCAGATTCTCATCTGTTCACCCCTCTCCAAACCTGTGTCACGGCTTGTACATGAAACCGAACCTAGGAATCTAAACCAGATCCATCGTAAGTTCTTCAGTGAGAGAGTAAAAGCATGTTTTGTTGTCTTTGTTAGAACAGTAAAAACAAAAAAAGGGGTAAAAGAAAGATGATCAAGTATGTGCTTACATCCTTAATTTAATGAAATCCTTCTGTTCCTTTCAAAATATGTTCCCCCAAACAAGTTAAAACTCTCATAACTCTTTACAATTAAAATAACATTTTGGAAAGTTCTGATTTTGTTAAATATTCAGTGTTCCTACCTTCAAGTTTTCCCAGGATCATAAAGTGTTAGAGCTGGATAGGATCTCCAAGATGATCTAGAGTCCAACCCTCTCTTTGACAAGAAGGCAAAGCGATTCACTGGGAACAAAGTGAGCTCACTGGTTCAGATTACAGCACACGTCAGTGTGACTTCCACTATAATAAGTTAGTTATGTGTCTAAAGTTGGTTATTGTAAAAAATATGCAATGCCATTTAAATGATATGTTGATTCTAGTGAACATGAAATGCAAAGACTTTATATGTAGACTGGGTTAAATCACTTTAGAGTCATTTTAGAATTCTTTTGCGTTTTTCTTTTTATTGAAAAATATAAATCTGGTAAAGTGACTAGGTTTTATATAAAAAAGTTTTCACACTAAAATAAAAAGCATATTACAAAATGTGAAATTTATGTTTTTGAGAGTAAAGTACCAAAGTAGCATATTCAAACTACATATTAGTTTTTAGAGCTTAAATTACTTCCTTGAAAATAAAAATTAAAAACAACTAGGGAATCTTGTGTAAGTTTTATAGCTGGACTTCAAAGGTAACTAAATTATTTGCTTCAATAGTTTATAATGAACCTTTAATATCAGTCTTTTTTATGGACCGAAGGTTCTGAAGTTACATTAAACTTGTATTAAATTCAATTTTTATTTTTTATGTAGAGATACACGAATAATCAAAGCACATCTATATTTGAGGTTAAATAAAAGATTAATTTTTTTGAAGGGAACTTACCCTAAAGGAAATTTCAAGGTTTTCTCCTCCCCAAATATCCATTCCAGCATCATATGTTCCAATTTCCTGAAAGTAATCTCTGTCTATTGAAAAAAGGCCTCCTGCCATGGTAGGTGTTCTGAAATTCAATAACGCTATACCATTAGCAATTTAAAATTTACAATCAGCTTTTGTTTTTAAAAGCAGTTTCATAACCATTTATAACTACTGACTAAGTACTTATTCTCACACTCTTCATAAACTTTCATAGGCCTTAGGGGTTTTCTGTGTTTTATGCTGTTATTTGGTCTTCAGACATGACCTGTACCGTGGTCATGCTGACTGCTAGACTTGCTGTGTCATGCTTCTGCCCAGACATCCCTCTCTGTCACAGTTCTAAGAGTACTTTCTGTCTTTCTTGGCTTGGTCCTCAGGTCCTAACTGAGTTTAGATCTCAAACTCCTTAAATTAAAGCTATTCCTCACAATCCTCTCCATCTGACTGTGCACCCACTCCATGGATCCTAGTAACTTCAAGGCAGTTGACTGTATTAACCAAGCAGATTCAGGTTAGAGTTACCATGCCACATTCTAAAGGGTGGCAAATATTTTAAACACATAAGATAAACAGGATGGAAACAACGAGGTCTTTTCCCAATACCCACAAGAAATCTTTAAGGACAGGAGACAAAATATAGAATAAAATCAATATGTTCCTTCCTGACTGTATGGTATATTTTCTGCAAAAGAGGAACCTAATTCATCAAAATGGGCTCAGGTAGGCAAAAGGAGTGGGGACGTGAAATTAAGCAGAAAAATGATTAAGAAATGAAGGAAGATTTAAATAAATGAATATCAGCCCATTTGATTTTTATAAAGAACAAGTATGGAGAAAAAGTGAACTCCAACCAGGAGAAAAAATAATTAAGTTACAAGGACCGAAGATACCACGAAAACTGTATTTTAAGATGAACCCTAAAATGTACTCATTGCCTTTCCAGAGGAAATAGCTGTTTCAAAAAAAGGTTTGGACTTATTTTGATTTTAGAAGAAAAAAAGAATGAGAAAAGGGTTTAAAAGAAACAGCCCAAAATTCAGAATTATCATTTAATACAGGGGTTTCTTGACCTGAGTTTTTTGTGTATTAAATCTTCTGTATGTACATGTGCATTTTTCTCCATTAGAGAAGACCCATAGCTTTTACCAGATTTTCAAAAAAGTTTGTCATCTTTGAAATGTTTAGGAACCCCTGATTTAGATAGTGAATTGCACTAACAGCTAAAGAGAAGAAAAGTCCCTTGCACTACTAAGAACTCAGGCTAAGGAAAATAGCACACAGTCAGTGGAAAATCTCTTCAGTGTTGCCAGAACTGGACTTGAATTCAAGGGAAGGCAGATGCAGGAGGCCCAAAAACAGAAGACGGCTGAAGCCTGGTTCTGAAGGAACTCTTAATACAGAAGTAGCAGGTTGATATAATTGGGATAAATTTTAGGATGGCTCAGAAGAGCTCAAAGGTCTCAATTTCATGTTCTAAAAAGAGCATGAGGATTTTTATTCCATCTTGAAAAAAAAAAATCTATATATGACCAAGTAGAGAAAAAAAATCAGAAAATAAATGGATTAATGAATTTTTTTATACTTTGTGTCAATTCTAGCTATTTTTATGTTTGATACAAGCTTTTCTAACTTTACCAGTCAATAACTCATCCAGATGGTACAAGTCTGAATTTAAAATCGCACATTTTAATGCAGGGACCCAGTTTTAGGTAATAGTTTCACATACTGACACAATTAATTAAGCTAAGTAGTATTATCCTTAATAACTGAATTAAAGAATAGATGTGACTTACACATTTGCAGAATGTTCATAAAGGAATGAAAAAACATGCATGTCATCATTTCTCATGTGCACTAGATTTACAGAATAAGTAAAAATGTCTAATTTTATTAGAGGAGAAATCCTTCTTTATAACACTCCCATATGTGAAAGATGGCTCTTAACTACCATAAGGTATACGAATGCTTCATGTTTCTCAAAATACACTGATCCATTTGATATGATTCCCAGAGCTCCACAACCTTCTGCCAATGACACTTTAGAGAAAATGTTTGACAAATTAATTACCTGACAGGAAGAGTCCGATCACCTTTCCTTCTGTCCATTTCTCTTTGGGGAACAGGATACCAGCGAAAATTGAGCTTCCAGTTGAACCCACCATAGGTCATATCAGAGCCTGCCATGTACTCAAAAGTATCATCGCTGATCACATCGATGATAGGACACACCACTGTTCTCCTGATGTCATAAAAGCAAGTTTAAAAATCCTTCAAAACATTCCTGTTTAATGCCAACTATAGAACAACTGTAGAGTGTTTTTACTTTTTTTCCCCCTTGTGACAGGGTATCACTCTGTCACCCAGGCTGGAATGCAGTAGTGCAATCAGGGCCCACTGCAGCCTCGACCTCCTCAAATGATCTTCCCACCTCAGCCTCCTGAGGAGCTGGGACCTCAGGTACATAACACCACACTCAACTAATTAAAAGAATTTTTTTTTTTTTTGGTAGAGACGAGGTCTCCCTATGTTGCCCAGGCTAGTCTTTAACTCCTGGGCTCAAGGGGTCCTCCTACTTCAGCCTCTCAAAGTACCGGGATTACAAGCATGAACCACTGCACCTGGGCCTAAGTGTTTTTAAAATAAAAATACATTCTATAATGTTACAGGCAATGGTGAAAACTTTCATGCTCAATCTCCCATCAAACTAGCATCATAATTATTTACTGGTTGATAATCCCTCCCCTTTTCATTCATACTCCTATATTGTCTTAAAAAGCATATTTTTGTTTTTTATATTTAAGTCTTTAATCCTCAAGGGACTGATTTTAACTATGATATACAGCAAGTATCCAACTTCATTTATTTCTTCTATGGATAACCAATTGTTCCACCACTATTTATGTAATGGTCCCTTTTTCTTCTGCCATAACTATGAGTGCCTGTTCTGTCATAAATGAAGATTACATACAAAAATGAGCGGGTTTCTAGACCCTACCCTGTTTCACTAGTCTCTTTGTGAATTCCTGCATCAATATACCACTGCTGTAATTAACACAGCTTTAAAATAAGTCTTGATGCCTAGTAGGGTAAGCCCCCTTAGATCTGATTCTTCTTCAGAAGCATCCCAACTTTTTTTTTTCTTTTTACAGTTCCATATTAATGCTAGAATCAGCCTGTACAGTCTCTCAAACAAAATTCTGTGGAGATTTCAACTGGAAATGCACTGAATTTATATATGAATTTGGGTAGAACTGATACTCTTATGATATTTACTTTCCTATCCATGAACATCACCTTTCTCTCAAGATTTTTTTGTGAATTTCAGTCAATCTTGGTAAACATATTCCTACGTGTAGTCTACGACTTCCATTGCTATTACGAATGGTATCTTTTCTTTTTACATTATATTTTCTAAGTATTCCTTGTTGGTGTGAAATAAAATTTTCTTTGTTTGGAGATGAAGTCTCACTCCTGTTGCCCAGGCTAGAGGGCAGTGGTGCAATCCTGGCTCACTGCAGCCTTGACTTCCTGAGTTCAAGTGATCCTCCCGCCTCAGCCACCCAAGCAGTTGGGATTATAGGCATGAGCCACCATGAATGGCTAATTTTTTGTAATTTTAGTAGAGATGGGGTTTCGCCATGTTGGCCAGGCTGGTCTCAAACTCCTGGGTTCAAATGATCTGCCCACCTTGGTCTCCCAAAGAGCTGGGATTACAGGTGTGAGCCACTGCACCAGCCTGAACTTTTCTATAGTAATCTCATGTTTGGCAACATTGCTGAATTCTTATTGTTTCTATTATTTTATGTACAGATTCATTTTCTTCACAAACACATATACAATTGACAACAATGCTTTTCCTTTTTCCAATAAATAAATGTTCTTTATTTATTGTAGTACAGCAAAACCTATGAAAGACTTCTAATAATACCTGAAGTCTTGAAGTGATTGAGGGCATTAACATCTTGTTCCACATCTTTTTAAAAAATGCTTTCAACATTTCTCCATTAACATGATTTCTGCTTGCAAAGGCTTTTTTTTTTTTTTTTTTTTTAAGCTGTCCTTTCTTGGATTAAACTTCCACTGTGTAATAGTTTGCTAAGTATTTTCTAATAATAAATTCATGTTAAATTTCAGTGAACTCTTTTTCAGTATCTATAGGAGTGATCAGAGGTGTTTAGTAAGTTTGTAATCACAGTTTTAAAAATACATTAACGGGATGTATTAAATGAATTAGTTTTGTAGTATCATGCTAAACCAAGCAGGCATGATATCATGATATGTTTTTTACATATGTGTGTGTGTGTGTGTGTATTGCTGGTTCAGTTTGCTGGTATTGTGAGATTTTCGCACTAGCATTCATGAACAGGTTTGCTCTGTAATTTTCCTTGTAGTATTTTCTGGTTTTCATATCACAGTTATACCAGCCTCATAAAAAGAGTTTTGTTCATTCCTTTTCTATATTGTTTACAAATTCTTAGGGAAGATTTGTTTCCCCTCTGCCACTGCATACCAAGGTTGAGACAGCAAGTTTTCTCTGATGTGGTGGGATTTATTTTTCATTCTTGCCTTATACTAAGGTACAGATTTCAAGATCCCAGCTTTATACAGGTGTTTGCTATTAACCTTCTCACCTGAGGCAGCGCCTAGGTTTTGTCTCTTATCCTTCCATCTTATTTGTCTCTCAAGGCAGAAGCTTAGTGTCCCCAAAGTTCAGCAGAAACCCTACCAGTGAAAGCTGGCTTTAGTGTTTGGACTGCACATTTGCTCTCACTTCTTTTCAAGATCTGCAAATTTCTTACTTTTGTGCCAACTCAATGATGCATTTAAAATTTGTCTGGCCTTTTATCCAGCTTTTTCAGTTGGAAAAGTTATTCAGAATATCAAGTCCACCATACAGCCCAAATGGGAAGTCACTGTGGTTGCTATTTCAGCTGATTCCCTTCCATACTTCTGTCATCACCTCACCTTGCTTTCTCTCTATGGGTTATGTATTATCTTCAGGCAAGCAAATATTCCCTAAAACAGTCATCTATTATTTAAAGAAAAGAATTTACAGGGATATGCTATTCTTTTGATTCTTCAGGGAATGTTTTTTTTTCTAAAGCTGCTCTACTTTCCCATTGATTGGCCCAATGCTGAGTTTTCCTATTTATTCATCTTTGAATGGGAAAAAAAAGTAGATCCAGCATTTGCTGTCAAATAGAATAGATGCTGTGGCTTTAGCTCCCACCGTGCTCCACTTGATTAGTAAAAGTTCACTCCACTAAAATCTAAACTTAAAGGTTAACAAGGATAGTCTCTACCTCAAATTACAATGACAAAGAGAAATTCAACCAACATAGATGTAGCAGACTGAAGTCAAGTTCTCTCCTGATGCACAAGAACTAAGCCAGAAATAAGGAGTTATTTGAAAAATGTGTAACATGAAAAACTATAACCATAGGTGTTCATTACACCACCGTTCTTCCTGTGTTATCCAAGATTATGGTGCTTTCCATATAAAATTAAGCATTTCAGGACACAATGTGCTTCTCTCCATTCTCTTCTACTTCTTGCTGCACTACAAGTTGAGAGGATCTGCCTGCTCCAGTGTTAGCTTTAGAGAGCAAGGACAAGTGAAGGGTTTTATGCTGTCTTCCCCAAGTTCACCATCTATCTGTTCTGCTCCAGCTTGGTGAACAGAGCATATAGTATACATTCCAACGACATGCTTCCTAATCACTCCCTATTAGCACGACAGTTTGCAAACATTCATGCCAGGCTTCAGAATGTGGTCTTCTAGATATTTTCTTTAGAGTCCTTTACACAGATATTTTAAAGCAAACTTGGGAGGAAATTACTTTTATATTTATTTAAAAACATAGAATTTGGCAATTAACCAGATAGTTTAGGACAAATGCACTAAAAACAAACTTACAGACACCAGAAAATTACCTGTCATGTTTGATCCTGGCCAAGAGAGGCTCCAGCCATCCCACTGTACACTCACAGTGGGCATCCAGGAAGGTGATCACTTGGCCTTTAGACACAGCAGCTCCTTTTAATCTAGCTCTAATCAATCCAGAACGTTGTTCCATTCGAATTACATGAACTGGTACTTTTAGTTTTTTCACATAACTCTCTAAAGGCCTTTTCAAAAAGTCTGGAAAATGAACAAAACAAAACATGAAAACAGGTGTGGCCTGGCACTATTCAGATTAAAGTAATTTTGATTTGGAATATTTATTCAACATACCCTTACTGAACACTCTCAGTAAGGCTCCCTGACTCACAAACCCATTTTGCTAAAGGAAGCCTTTATATTCCCCGAGAGAATGGACTAGAGCTGCCTCTATTTTATTACATGCAGAATTAGGAGAGTGCCTTTGGGCTCAGACTTAACCAAGGATAGGAATGCTCCTATGTTTCACTAAGTAACTCTGTCAGACTCAGTTCTTTTTCTAATCATGCTTAAGGATCAGCAATACAAAGAAAGCATTAAATCCAGACCTCAACAGAGAGAAGACACAGAATATGTAATATGTAGAGTTCAGAAAATTGTGAAAGCAGAAACAAATTGTCTTGTTGATTACCACAGTCTTTGATGACACATTTTTTTTTTTTTTTTTAAATCAGGAGGCAGAAAGTGAGGTAACGCTTGGAAAAGAAATGCTGGACTGTTAACTGCAAGGCCAAATAGAGATCCTTAAACCGACAGTTAGGTGTTAAGAAAAGAAGTTTAAAAAGGAAAGGGCAATTGAAGAAGATAAGAGAAAAAGGGGGCAAAAGGGGAAAGGGAGAGTATGTGGGTGTATGAAATCAATAGCTATCCTGGAGAGTTCAGATAAGAGGTTATGCTCCTCAGGACACAGGCAAGCATATAGGATAAGACAAACCTTTCCTCCAAAGTTCACAACTGACTTTAAAAAGCAGAAAAGGTGCAACTTCCTCAAAGCAAAGAGAAAATATTGTTCAGATCAGGTAGGTTTACAGAATTTATGCTAGAGAAGCTATTGGTGGTAATATGGCCAAATGCCTTTCCAACTAGTCACCATACAATAAGTATGAGGATAATCTCTCCAGGGAAGAAAATATTTGAGATGAAACTACTGGGACCCCTAGAGAGATTATCCTTACATCTATTAATTAAATACTAAAAGTAGGGATCCGAAAGGCTTCCTGCATAGTGAGGTGGAAAAGACAAATGGGAGTAAAATGATTCTTGCCTGTTTGACTCAACAAGACAAAATGACTCAATAATGAAACAATCAGGGATATAAAAGCTGTAAAAGAGAAAGGCCTGTGTGTCCCACTACACCAAAACACTGATCTTTACCATTTCTGCTAATATATTTTCTAATATTTGAGCTAAAAAGTTATCTGAAAGATATCACTGTGATTTTATGAACCAAGTCTTAGGGTCAGAAGGATCTAACTTGATTCTGAGTAAAAAGGTAAGGGTAGTGCCAATCCCAGAGAAGAGCAACATTTTGTAGTACCTATTAACATTTTGTGTCTGTTTAGTACAATGTTAACATATGTAATACTAGTCTCATTATATATTTTATCTCATTTAATGCTCACAACGACCCTATGAGGTTAAGTGTTATTATGCATACTTTAGAAATGAAAATCTAAGGCTCAGCATATTACATGAATTTTATTAAGGTGATACAGCTTGTTAAGGGATGGATCCAAGATTCAAACCCAGGTCAGGTTGACTTTAAAGCCCATCTTTTTATCTACAACAAGAGAATCCTAGAAGGGAACTCTATAGAGAGAACAATTCAAGTCTGTGGAAGCACCTGATCAAGCGCAAATTTAAAATACTTTGTATCCAGAATTTGATAGAATTTCATGCAGTAGAGTATAAGATATAATCTAGAACCTTAGATCAATCAAGACTGGATGTGTCATAAACAATGTGTCTCCCAACAAGTTTTTCCAAAAATATTAGTTTAAAATGTTTCTTCAGAACTAAAGCAATCTAGTCCCCAAGTCCCACATGTCTTTGAAAGCTATACTATCTTGTTTATGAACAAAATTTTTAAAAAGATGCACGATTCTGTGGTCTGGTAACTCATAAAATTTGCTCTTCCACAAATTTTCTTGGCATCTTTGTTTGACATCTTTGTGGCTTTCACACAATAACATTAGGATATAGGTGTCTTCTTTTCAGTCAATATAGAATTATGGACTCAGGGCTGGGTGGGGAATTAGGAACTATCCAAGTCTCATTTTACAAAAATGAAGCCATGAGTTAAGAGATTATAGTTAGAAGCTACTATTACATCAAAAACAAGGGAGAATCTTCTTATTAGGACATCTTTATAACTATTGGCCTATAAATGGATCCCTATGCATTTCTCAGGGTATGAGATTGTCAGAGAGTGTGAACATCAGGGAAAAATTTCACTGTTCACAGCAATGTCTGAGAAATATTAGCCAAAACTCTAAAGAGTAGTAGGGAAGAATAAGGAAATCAGAGTCTAATAAATCTGATGCCTAACCTCTACTAAATATAAACCTCTGCTTTTTGTATAAAATGAAAAAATAATAGTCTTCTCAGATTAGAAACATTACATAAATTCTAAGTCTTAAGATAACTTTCTGAGATGAAAATTACATAACTTCTGAAATAAACTAGGGATTTGTCCAAATTCTGACTTTATTACAGATCCTGTAACAGTAAAGTTGCACCAGAAGCAATCAGAAGTGAGGTACACAGCAGTTAAGAGGTCAGGCTCTGGATTTATACAAGGCTTGGATACTCATCTACCATGCTAAGCCTTATTTTCCTCATCAATAAAACAGAAATAATTACAGCACCTACTTCATACTTCTTTAATAGAGTTACTCAGCAGGTTAACCTGAAATCAAGTATTCAGAGGCCATGGGCACACTATCTATGCTATACAACCCAATTAGGAAGTTTGCACAGAAAAGAAGTAAATGTGAAGATTAAATGTACCAGCGTACATTATTCTTTCACCCATTCATTATATAATTCTAGACTGTTGTTATGTACAGGCACTGTGGGAAGTGAGGTGATAATGGTGAGCCAACAGACCTGACAAAGTATACAGTCTACTGGGGGAAGATACCTATTAAACAGACAAATAAATAATTCAAACCCTGGTTAGAGCTGCAGAGGGGTAGAGTGTTATGAGATGTTTTCAGAGAGACATGACAGGTCTGGAGAGGTCAAGAAAGGCCTCTCTAAATATATCACATCTGAGCTGAACTCTGATGGATGGATGATTCAATGTTGACAATGCTGGGGAGATAGATGGTGGAGATGAATGTTCCCTACAGAACAATGTTCCAGGGAGAGGGAACAGAATCACTACAAGCGAAGGCCCTGAGATAGGAAGAAGGATGATACTCTTTAACAAACTGAAAGAAGAAAACTGGACAGTGGGAATAAGTATGGGAATGGTTCAAGGTGTGACTGGAGTTGCCAGGTGTGGCCAGGTCATACAGGCCTTAGTGGAGGGGTTTAAATCATGGAAGCGAAATGATCAGATTTGCATGCTTTAAAAAAGCTCACTCTGGAGGCACCATGATGAACATCTAGATGGGAGGGGGTAAGAGTATATGGGGACGTTAGTTTGACTTGTTAGCCTATTTCCACATCTGGGTGAGAAATGATGGTGCCTTGGATGTGTCTCATGAATAGGGAAAAAAAGCAGATTTAAAGAGTTACATAAAAGCAAAGAGCTTGCTCTGGTTTCTGGGTCTAACAATTACGACTTAAACAATGGAGCCAAAGAAAAACACATTAGATGATTCTCAACCTGGAAAGCAAGACTGCAAATTATAACCACAAAAACAAAGATCTAGTGTCTCCCAGATATCAGAAATGGTAACCTGGATATTTGAGGCTTCCAAGGCAGGAAGATAAAGGAGAAACACACCCCTCAGCAGGGACTCTGGAGCGGCACTCCAGGACCCCGCCTAGAGACTAAGCCTCAGGTGGAGCAGTGAGGTAGACACCTGCTCACACCAGTTTCCTCTCACAGATGTACACAGACTGGGGTGTTAGGTGAGGTCTGCATGAGGGGAAGGAAAGACAGAACTGGTATAGGTGAGTTTCTCTGTCACTTGTTGTGGGACTCTGCACCTTTTAAATTAGGTCATATCCTATAAAAATTTATTATTCTACACAGCCTTCTTGGGCATTCACAGAACGAGAGAAAAACAAAGGAGGAAATGAAAAAATAATCCATTTTATCTCAGGTTAAGTATCTCTTCTGGAAGAATATATTTAATCCAGCAAATATTAACATATAAGTAAACCAAGCACAAGTCATTTGCAGGATAAATGTTTGTATATATTCCTCCTTATATTAACTTAGGTTAATTTTCTTACAGAGGGATTAATTCCTAGCAAATAAATTATCCACACGAGGTTTATAATTCTGTTGTCAACAATTATTTCTTTACGTGTGGTATTCTTAACAGCTCTTATTCCTTTTGACATGTAATTATGTCATGTATTATACTATTTAAATGTCTTGTGTGATTATAAACTATCTCTTTAATTTGATTAAAAATGTAAGATATAGGCTAATTTAAAAGGTAGGATTTATCTTATTCTTCATTTGCATCTGTATTATCTGGCAAAGTAATAAGATTTAAATAGTTTTTATTGCACTAATTACTCCAAATAATTGATATTTGACATGAATAAACTTAATTTCTATTAAATGCATGTATTCAGTGTGGGCACAGGAAGGAGAAAGTATGATAATTAAATCATAGATGCAATGGGAGAATAGGCAAGAAAGTCGAAGATACTAGCAAGAGAGGTTAAAACGGTAGATCATTTAAGGCTGATGAAGAAAAGAAGTAGGAAATTATTTTCTGTAGCTCTAAATTTTTCTCATGTGAACACAGGAACATTGGTGGAACACATGACACCAATGATTCCTAAAGAGATGAGATATGAATAAGAAAATTAGGAAATGCTGGGTATCTAAGTTAAGCTAGTTTCTTTACTGATGGACTAAGCGGAGCCTTTTCTATATGGTACTCTGTAGTGTGAAATCTCTAGTAAGGATTCAGAATATATAATATTGACCCAGGCACCTTTAATTAATATGTCCTTTCCCAAAGAGTATTTCATGCTATAGTTTGGGATATTTTAGGCTTGTGAAAAATTCTGAGATTCCTAGAAGGACATGTAGGCAACAGTCTGTAGAGATTTATTATGACAGTCATATTACATCCTACCTTTTCATCCTTCCTCATCCTTTTATGTACCTAGCTATAGATCATTCCTGAAACTTAGAAATGGAGAAAATAGGGAAACCTAAGAAAAATCTGGAGAACAAAGGTTCACCCAGCTAAGGCTCCATCTTGCTGTCAGAGATATTTCCTACTAAACATGGAGCTACATTTCTCCATTCATGGATGTAAGCAGAATCCAGTCTGTCTCTACTGACTCAGTCCTGCAGCTTCCCACAGAGAAAATCCTAACAAAATGATGAGAGTTTTTTCACTGTCCTGCATAATAGTTTATGTTATATAGCATTATTTCCTTTTGAAACAAGATTAAGATGCAACACATATCAAATGTTAATTAAATATTTTAAGTCTCACAAGAGTGTACTTTTTTACATATGTGAATGAATCCAACTGCTGTATTTTTGGGATAAGTTAGAATTTTGTATAAAATTATTAGGTTAAAAATTATAGCAACTAGCTTTAACCGTTAGTGACAAAAGGTGTAGCAAATTATTGGCATTAAAATTTAAAATTTACCTCTTTCACTGGCATCATCTACTAGAACAATTTCTTCTATCATGTGTCTTGGTGAGCGATTAATGACACTATGGACAGTTCGCAGAAGCGTGCTCCAAGCCTCATTGTGGAAAACAATCACCACACTTGTTGTAGGAAGATTATCTGGATACACCTTTGTTTTACACCTAGAGACAAAGCAAATGCCTTTATAAAAAGTGACTGTTAAGATTGCATAATAAAGGAATCTGGACTAGAAGGGGTGATAGAACAATAAAAGCAGTTTGCTCTAGGGGTGGGATCCTTGGTACCTTTTTATTTAAGTCTTGGTTAATGTTACGTGTTTAATAAATAGCACCTATTTAAAATGATATATTTAGATTAAAATTATTTCAAAGATGTCATTTATATTCTTTTTTTTTTTTTTTTTTTTGAGACGGAGTCTAGCTCTGTTGCCCAGGCTGGAGTGCAGTGGCCAGATCTCAGCTCACTGCAAGCTCCGCCTCCCGGGTTTACGCCATTCTCCTGCCTCAGCCTCCCGAGTAGCTGGGACTACAGGCGCCTGCCACCTCGCCCGGCTAGTTTTTTGTATTTATTTTAGTAGAGACGGGGTTTCACCGTGTTAACCAGGATGGTCTTGATCTCCTGACCTCGTGATCCGCCCGTCTCGGCCTCCCAAAGTGCTGGGATTACAGGCTTGAGCCACCGCGCCCGGCCATCATTTATATTCTTAAAATTAGGTACTTCCTCCTGATGAATGTTTTCAGGTGATTCACTTTAATAGAGAATGAAATAAAGCTATCTACCCAAAACTGACTGTACTTCAAGGACCCTATTAGACAAAAAATCAGAACCACTGGAGTTTACATAGTTTAATAACCTAAACAAAAATATGCCTTCCACAAAAGAAGATAAATATTTAGTGAGTACCTATCATGTACCAGGCTCTTAATCTTCCTAGTCATTCTGTAAGACAGATACGTGCAGCCACATTTCACAGATGAGAAACAGGGCAGGGATAGCGAGGAGGCAGCAGAATCTGACTGAAGACTCCACAGCCCATGCCCTGCTGCTCCAATTCTTGCTGCTGCCACCTCCATAATTAAATATCAACATGTACCTCGTTCAGTAAAGACTATTTATGCCTGAGCATGCAATCATCAGAAATACCAAACACCCTCAAAAGATATGCACACGAAATCCACACAATAATTGTATGTTTCTAGCACTTTGTTAGGCAACATGGTCTCTTTTTCAACCTTGTTAGCTACATAAAATTACTAGATAACAGCCTATTAGAGAAAGTAACAGCAGTAGGTAACCTGAGATCAAGAGATGTGCTTTAGAACATAAGCCCGCTCTAAACAGTGCGTATGTAATTCTCTCCCAGGTATCCCCAATTCTAACAGTTGCTCCACCCTCCTCTTTCTTCCTTTATTCCCTGCTCTCTCTCAAGCTCCTCAAACTTTCCACTCCCCAGTCTCAACTGTAATCGCCTGTCAGTGGGAGTGGAGAAAGGGAAGGATGGGGAGGAAATGAAGAAAACACAAATAAGACTCCTCTTCTGAAGCTGCTGAAATAACTCTTCTTATTGAACACTCTACCCTAGGGCTGCCGGCTGGCAGTTGGAAGAAAAGGAAAAAGGAAGGGTAAAAAGATGACAAGGTAAAAGGGTTGAAAGAAGTAGTCACCACAGGGGCCCCATCAGCCCTTGTCCTTTCTCTCTCCCAGGAGACAAGGAGCAACAAGTAGCTGTTCCTGTCCTTCGATATATTCCACTGCAGCCCCTCTCTCCCTCTTCACCACTCCCAAGACCCCTTTCACAGGATGGTCTCCATCTCCTACTACCAGTAACCTCCTCTCTACCCACAGCCTCATTTCCACTTCACTGCCCACTCCCTATGTTCACTCTAACAACCACAAGAAGGCCCACACAGCCTGCCACCCTGTCTGCAGCTCCCTCCTTCCAAGTCTAGACTAAAGAAGACTAGGCGAGAGGGGAAAAGATGTGTTCTCAGCAGTACTAATAATACTTCTGAAAATAGTTTCCCATCAAAACTGTTATAAATGGTGGCTACAATATTTATGTATTATAATTAGTACTAGTTTCAGGTACATCATAGCTGAGCAAGCTATATGTTGAATTCCTGATGCACAGACTCCTGGAATAAGACTCTGAAGTCAGGAATGGCCTATGTATGGGTAAAAGGGAGTCAGAAAAAGAGTTTCTTATATTATTTAGCTGAATCTTATTATGCCACATACAATCTCTTTTCCCAAGTGAATCCTACTTATTATTATGGTAGAATTGGGAAGCAGGAAACAGCCAAAGTGGCCATGTAGTTGCTACCTTACCAAAATAAAGTAAAATAATAAAATCAAGTGATGCACGAAAGATGTATAGTGTACAAATGGTACTGTTAGCCATGTCTATGGCTAGGAAACAGAAAGGAAGACAGAAAAATGTGGAGACAACAGGTTCTGCAGAAGAGAAGTGATAACCCAAATTTACTATTTGTATGATATGTTAAAGAATAAATTCTAAAACTGTATGGGAAGGAAGTAAGATTATAAGAGTATAAGAACACTAGAAAGAAACTGGATGGAAGAATCAGAGGGAGAAGCAATATTACGAGCCAGAAGGACAGATGATAAAAATGAAATAATTTTTTTAAATCAAATGGTTAATCAGAGGCCATAACGAGTTCATAAAAGTTAATATTCTCTCAAAGCAAATGAGAAAACATAGAGAAAATATTAAACAACCATAATTAACCTCAGAACAGGTACAAAAACACACAAACACACACCCCTAACCTGGAAGAGCCACAAGGTACTTGAGAAGAACCAAAGAGCCTTTTAGCATTCTAGCTAAGCTTTTCCAATCAAGAAACCACCTGTCCTTTTGTGTTTCAGGGTTTGAGGTGGGTAGAGGGACCGGTTCATACAACACAGAGCTGAGGATGAGGAGAAAGGCCACAGACCATGTTCAGGAAGCAGCTTTCTTCCACACTGGCCCAAGTGAGACTTTTATCCTCAGTTATGAAAACCAGCCAGTGTAAGTGCTAATTTCTTTTTATTTATTTATTTATTTATTTATTTATTTATTTGACACGGAGTCTGGCTCTGCCACCCAGGCTGGAGTGCAGTGGCCGGATCTCAGCTCACTGAAAGCTCCGCCTCCCGGGTTTACGCCATTCTCCTGCCTCAGCCTCCCGAGTAGCTGGGACTACAGGCGCCCGCCACGTCGCCCGGCTAGTTTTTTGTAGAGACGGGGTTTCACCGTGTTACCCAGGATGGTCTTGATCTCCTGACCTCGTGATCCGCCGGTCTCGGCCTCCCAAAGTGCTGGGATTACAGGCTTGAGCCACCGCGCCCGGCCTGCTAATTTCTTTTTTTTTTGAGACTGAGTCTCGCTCTGTCGCCCAGGCTGGAGTGCAGTGGCGTGATCTCGGTTCACTGCAAGCTCTGCCTCCCGGGTTCACGCCATTCTCCTGCCTCAGCCTCCCGAGTAGCTGGAACTACAGGCACCCGCCACCACGCTCGGCTAATTTTTTGCATTTTTAGTAGAGACAGGGTTTCACCGTGTTAGCCAGGATGGTCTCCATCTCCTGACCTCGTGATCCACCCACCTCAGCCTCCCAAAGTGTTGGGATTACAGGTGTGAGCCACCGCGCCTGGCCAGTTTATGCTAATTTCTAAAAGTTACATATAGGTTTAACAGCAAGGTATAGGTTAGGAAGAAATGGAATAGTCTTAAACTTTCTATTGAAATATATACATGCAAAAAGTTGACAAATCGTAAGTGTACAGCTGAATGAATTTCCACAATGAAAGCATCAAGCAGTCAGCACGCAGATGAAGAAACAGACCATTACCAATATCCCAGAGGATTCCTTTGTGCCCCTCTCCAAGGTAACCACTCTACAAGACTTCTAGTACTACTGATGAGCTTTGCCTGACTTTTTCAACATTACTTAAACGGAGTAATATAAAGCAACAGTTCTCAAACTTTTTGACTTATAATCCCTTTACACACTTAGAAATTGAGGACCCCAAAGGGCTTTTGTTTATGTGGATTATGGCTATTAATGTTTACCATCTTATAAATTAAAACAATTTTTAAAGCGCAAGCATCCACAAACACATAATACATTAGCTCTTGGAGATGACTCATCATTGCCATGTAGTGTGCCCATTATCAATGTATTGCCTCTTAGTTCGAAATACACCTTTTATTACCTGCACTGTGATAATGGAACCGGCTCCTATAAGCATTTCTCCTTTGCAGTATGCATGATGCATACTTAAGCTCTGTAGGTAGAAGGTGCTGGAGGGACAATGCAGGAGGAAGATACTTCCCTCCCCAGTTCCAGTGTGCTTCCATTTGTTTTCCTCTCCCTCAAACTGTGCGGCTGCCAGTGGACTGTGGTGGATAACCAGGGCATTCACCCCGCTGAACTTCAACAGCACCCCCACAACAACAGACCACATATATGATGGTAGTCCCATATCATTATAATGGAGCTGAAAAATACCTATGGCCTAGTGTCATTGTGGCCACCATCAATATACTAGCATAATTACTTAATATGCAAAGTACATTTAGTAGAGCCTAAGTGTACAGTGTTGATAAAGTCTACAGCAGTGTATACAGTAAAGTCTTAGGCCTTCACATCCACTCAGCACTCACTCACCCAGAGCAAGTTCCACTTCTGCAAGCTCCATTCATGGTAAGTGCCCTATACACGTGTACCATTTTTCATCTTTTATACCATATTTATACTGTATCTTTTCTACGTTTACATACACAAGCACTATTGTACTACACAACTGCCTACAGCATTCAGTACAGAAATATACTATGCAGGTTTACAGACTGGGAGTAATAGGCTATACCGTATAGCCTAGGTGTGTAGTAGGCTGGACCATCTAGGTTTGTGTAAGTACACTCTATAATGTTTACACGATGACAAAATTGTCTAATGACCTATTTCTCAGAACATACCCCAGTCATTAAATAACACATAAGTGTACCTAACAATTCAGAAATATAGAGCTACAGAAGTCGCTTGGTATTTACTATTACTAATATTTTTCTATTGTTATAGTCCTACTCTGGCTGGATGCAGTGGCTCATGTCTACAATCCCAGCACTTTGCAAGGCTGTGGCAGGAGGATCACTTGAGCCCAGGAGTTTGAGACCAGCCTGGGCAACAAAGTGAGACCCCATTACTAAAAAAGTCCTACTCTATTTATCTTATCTCCGGGCACTGGCCTGAAAAGGTCCTGCTGACTTTTTATTAAGTTCCTGAAACTGCATTAAGAGGATTAAATATATTATCCCATGTATGCTTGTAACAACCCTAAGACAGAGTTATTACTCTCCAAATTTTACAGATGAGGAAACTGAGGCTTAAAGTTATAAAGTAGATTGTTCATGATAGCAGCTAGTAACAGAACTACAAGCTGAATCCACAACTTATGATAAAACTTGTAATGCTCATCAATCATCCATATATATGTCAAGAACTACAGTTTGAAAGAAGAGCCAAGAAAAGAATTTTCAAGAAATTTCTACACCAAGGTGACTATGCATGTATAATCCGATGCTCTCCTCCATGTCCCTTCAAGCTATGATTTTCAATGTATTCTTTTTCCCCCATTAAATTTCATCTGTCACTAGCATTTATCAATGACAATTCATATTTCATAAAATGTCTGGCTACCTGCCAGGCAGTGTTTGGCAATGTTACAAAATTACTTCTCTGTATACTCTCATTCAGAGAAGATCAACTAAGATCTAACCATAAAAGTAAGAGCAAAGCACAGTGATTCAGAGCACATATTTTGACCCTGAGACCCAGATTCAAATTTCACTTGTGTCACTTACTAACTGTACTTTGGACAAATCATTTAATTTCCCTAAGTCCAAGTTTCCCCATTTGTAAACTGAGCACATTACTAATACTTTGCCCATCTGTTTGAATATGACAATGTGTATAATACTGGTATATAATAAAGCATTCAATAAATGCTATTAAAATTACTTTTTAAATATCTAAGACTAACTATATAGGATGGAATTGGCTTACTAGATGATTTGGAATCTGTCTTACACTTCCTTCCCTAAGATTACACATGAGAAAAGTTATTCAGGGACTGTTGGTTCTATTTAACTCTTCTGAACAGTGTAATAATGTCATTCTTCCCTCCAGTTTCCTTCAGGAAACGTGCCCTTAGAGACTGTACAAGGCGGTAGAAGTTATTGGCAGACAGGATGATCTGGACACAGCCAGCTACACACCAGTTAAGCCCATGTCTTAGAACATAAGCAAGGTTTCTCTGGATTCCAAAAGGTGGTGAAAAAGCTGCACTCCAGGGGCCATCCCACAGCATCATTCCTTCCACATAGGGGAGCAGGAATGGAAAGCAGCTGATACCTCTGTCCAGCACAGCTGAGGCTTAAGAAAATACTATCTAATATTTACCACTTGGCATTTCATTGTGAATCTGCTTTGGAAGTCAGGAAATGACTAGTAAAATAAAGAAAAAAAAGTGGAGATGGAAAAGTCCCTTTGGAGTCAGCTTCTCCTGAGAATCAAATAGGGACGTGGAGCTCACTCCTTGAACAGAGGCCTTCTCTGTATCCTAGATTGCAGGAAGCGTGCAAAGCACTTTACAAATCCTCACAACCACCCTTGTAATTCTCCTTATCTTAGAGATAAGGACCTGAGGTATAGAAAAGTCAGGCAACTTGTCCTAAACCACATAGCCAGTAAATGGCAGAGCCAGACTTGGACTTTGCCATTATCAAGATGTTAATGAGAAATTTACCTAGAGACAATTTGAAAAGGAACAAACAGAGAAAAAATAAGAGTATAGATTGAGAAGCTCTAGTATATGCATATAAGTAGCTCCAAAAGAACAGACTGGAGGAAATAATGAAGCAGCAGTATTTGAGATTACAGCTAGGAATGTCCCACAATTGAAGAATAATATCAGTGCTCACATCAAAAGTGCACTGAACATGTAGATACATAAAGATAAATCTACACCTTCACAATTACAAGATACATAGGTCTTACTAATAAAGGAAAAGTATACAGCTTCCAAACCAAGAGACAGAAAAACATGAATGGTAAAACTTTACCAGTTGAAACTGTATCAATTAGAAAAGCAGGAAAAGAGGGAAAAAAGGAAAAAGATACTAAACAGAAAGCAAGATTTATTAGGTCAAAGTTTATGAAACTGTCATTTTCATGGGTCAAAAGTGGTTGAATATCAGTTTCATATGGTTCAACATAAAAGAAGTTCAAATATATCAAGTCATAATACATGTAGATCAAGTCATAATATATACAAAAGTCATCTATTAAAAACCAAAGATTAAATTTAAAACACAAAGTTCCAGCCTGGGCAACATGGTGAGACCCCCATCTCTACAAAACATTTAAAAAATTAGCCAAGTGTAGTGGTATGTACCTGTAGTCCTTGTTACTCAAGAGGCTGAGGTGGGATGACCGTTTGAGCCCAGGAGGTTGAGGCTGCAGCCAGCTGTGACTGCGCGACTGCACTCCAGCCTGGGCAACAGAGCAAGACCCTGTTTCTCAAAAATATATATGCGTGTACATACATAGTGAGAGTCCATTCAATGGTAGGCTGCCTATGAACATGAGCACGAGAGAAGCAAAAAATTAAATAAATAAATGGTAGGCTGTCATTTAAAAGAAAAAAGTCCAGCCATCTAGTAGAAATACACCTAAAACAAAGTCCTTTCCTATGCCAAGATCACAAAGATCTATTTTCTCCTATGTGAACTTTTAGGGCTTTGCTGGTTTGCCTTCACATTTATTTCAGGTAATACATATAAAATTGATTTTTCTGTATGGTGTGAGGTAAAGATGCAGTTTCAGTTTTGTCTTGAATTATATCAAGTTGGCCCAGCATCATTCATTTGTTCATTTTTTAGAAGATCATCCTTCTCCTACTGCCACATAGTGCCACCTTTGTCCTAAACCAAGTGTTCAAGTATGTATTGGACTGGTCATGAACTCGCTATTGTGTTCCACTGATCTGCTTGTCTATCCTTGCAACAATACCACATTATCTTAATTACTATAGTTTTCTAAGAAATCTTAATAGTTCTATAAGAATGTCTAGCTCTTCCAGGTCTTTGCGTTTCCAGTCACATTTGAGAATCAACTGGTCAAATTACATATGCAAACGTGGTTATGACTGGAACTGCATTAAATCTACTAATGAATGTGGAAAGAACCAACATCTTTATATTAAGGAGTCCGACCCCATGAATGTGCGACAGTTCTCCATTTATTTAGGTATTTAATTTTTCTTTGCTTTAGAGTTTACTCTGAAGAGCCTTTCTTGGATATCTGATATTTTCAGATTGCATTATAAGTATTATTTAAAATTGTTTTATTTCCTAGCTTTTGTAAGAAAATAACATACAGAAATGCAATTTATTTTTCTTTTTAATATTAACCTTAAAATCTTCAACCTTGCTGAATACACTTTTTTTTTTTTTTTTTTTGAGACACAGTCTCACACTGTCACCGAGGCTGGAATGCAGTGTGGCATAATCATGGTTCACTGCAACCTCGAACTCCCAAGCTCAAGACATCCTTCTGCCTCAGCCTCCTGAGTAGCTGGGACTACAGCTATGAACCACTGTGTCCAGCTATTTATATAATTTTTTTGTAGAGATGGGGGTCTCATCATGTTGCTCAGGCTGGTCTTGAATTCCTGGACTCAAGCAATCTTCCTGCTTCAGGTGCCCAAAGTGCTAGGGTTACAGGTGTGAATCACCGTGCCCAGTCTCTAAACACTTTTTGATTCTAATCCTCTAATTCTTTTGGATTTTTGTTATACACAATCATGTCAACTGCAAATAATAAAATTTTAATGAACTTCTTAAATTAATACATTTTAATAAATTTTAATTCCTCTTTTCCAATCCTTGTAACAGTTACTTATTTTGCTTGCCTCCTTACACTGGTTAAGACCTCCAGTACGACACTGAACAGAAGTGGTGTTAACAGGCATCTGTGTCATGTTCCAGATCTCAAAGGGAAAGCTTTCAAAATTATTATTAAATATAGATATTTGCTGGGAGGGTTTTGTTTTTCTAGAAACATCTTGTCAGATTAA
Source organism: Theropithecus gelada (assembly GCF_003255815.1). NCBI lineage: Eukaryota > Metazoa > Chordata > Mammalia > Primates > Cercopithecidae > Theropithecus > Theropithecus gelada. The sequence continues at coordinate 27,676,706 of NC_037686.1, read as the reverse complement.
AGAAGTTCCCTTCTATTCCTAGTTTGCTAAGGGGTTTTATCATGACAGTGACAAATTTTATCAAATGTTTTTCCTGTATCTAATGAAATGATCACACAACTTACCACGTTTTCCTATAAATGTGGTGAATCTAAATGATCCTAAACCAACTTCACATGCCTGGAATAAACCAATTGATTTTTTTTTTTTTTTTTTTTTTTTTTTTTTTTTTTTTGAGACGGAGTCTCGCTCTGTCCCCCGGGTTGGAGTGCAGTGGCCGGACCTCAGCTCACTGCAAGCTCCGCCTCCCGGGTTCACGCCATTCTCCTGCCTCAGCCTCCCGAGTAGCTGGGACTACAGGCGCCCACCTCTGCGCCCGGCTAATTTTTTGTATTTTTTAGTAGAGACGGGGTTTCACCGTGTTAGCCAGGATGGTCTCGATCTCCTGACCTCGTGATCCACCCGTCTCGGCCTCCCAAAGTGCTGGGATTACAGGCTTGAGCCACCGCGCCCGGCCTGATTTTTAATGTATTATTTATATTGCTGGATTTCACTTGTAAATCTGCATCTATATCGAGATTACTGGTCTGTAATATTTCTTTGTTGTAATAACCTTGTTGGATTTTCATATCAACATCATGCTGATTTCATGAAATAAGTTTGATATGTTGCTTCGTTTTCATTGGCAAAGCCATCTATGCCTGGAAGTCTGTGTTTATGTCTGACTTTGTGAGTGTCTGTGTGTAACGATTTTTTTTTTTCCTTTGAGATGGAGTCTTGCTCTGTCACGCAGGCTGGAGTGCAGTGGCGTGACCTGGGCTCACTACAAGCTCCACCTCCCGGGCTCACGCCATTCTCCTGCCCCAGCCTCCTGAGTAAGTGGGACTACAGGCATGTGCCACCACGCCTGGCTAATTTGCAGTTTTAGTAGAAACCGGGTTTCACCATGTTAACCAGGATAGTCTTGATCTCCTGACCTCATGATCTGCCTGCCTCAGCCTCCCAAAGTGCTGGGATTACAGGTGTGAGCCACCGTGCCCAGCCGTGTGTAATGATTTTAAATAATTAATTTAATAGCTTATATTAATATTATAACACTTAATAGCTATAACTTAATACTTAATAGCTATAACACTTATATTTTCTACTTTGATGTCAGTTTTACTAAGTTATATTTTTCTAGGAACTAGTAAGTTCATCTAAATTTTTAAAAATTGGGATGTTATTTATAATATTCACTTATAATCTTATCTTTATGTCATTGTGGTAAGAACACTTACCATGAGATCTAGGTTCTTAAGGGTACGAGGCAGTATTGTTATCTACAGGCACAATACTGTATAGCAGATATCTAGTCCTTATTCATCTTGCATAACTGAAACACTAATCAGCATTATCTTTCTCCCCTGCCACTGGACCCTGGCAACTACCATTCTACACCCTGCCTCTATGAGTTTGACTATTTAAAAAACCTCATAAAATCTACGTATAATCTTTCAAATGTCTGCAAGATGTGCAGGGATGCTGTCTTTTTCATACCATTATCTGCTATTTAGGAAGGCGTTTTTTGATTTTATTATTTTATTTTTTTCCAAAGAACTTTTAGCTTTGTTGAGCCTCTATACTTGATGTTTGTATTCTACTTTATAATTTCTCATCTTCGTGATATATTATCTTCTAAGGTCTGGATCTGTAATGACACCAGCTTTCACTCCTTATATGGATTTGTGACTCTCCTTATTTTCTTGATTAGTCCATTTTAACATTTTTTTCCCATGAACTTTTGACTTTGCTGTTCCTCTACTGTACGTTTTTATTTCCTAAGTCTCCAAGCTTTAAGTTGCCACTCTTTCTTCTACTTATTCTAATTTGTTCCTTTTCTAATTTCTTAAGATGGTTAGTTCAGTAATTTTCCATCTTCTTTTTTAAAAAAGTCGTATGTATTTAACGGTACATATTATCACCTAAGCATGGAATTAGCTTCATTCCACAAGTTTTGATATGCAGCATTCACACTGTCAACTTTGATAACGTATTTTCTTCCTCAGTGCACTTAATTCCTAGCTAACATGAGCTACAAAAAGAGAAAATAGACAAATGAAACATGTAATGAACCTGTCCAATAACAATGCATATTATGGGCCAGATCTCACACCTTTAATACCACAAGCACACAATTTACTTGACTTTAAGGATATTGGTACAATATGCCTTTAGGTCTAACTACCAATTCACAGGACAGGGAACTGAAGAACATGTTCAATGACACCACAGTGATGCAGTCAGCAAAATGTAGGCTGAGAAAAGATGTGAGGTATTCTACCTGGATTCTTCAAATAATAAACTGTAAGGAAAAAAGATAGAGAAGGAACCTACAGACTTTATAAAAGGGACTTAAGAGAATATCCACCAGCTGCAATTTTGATCCTGACACCTACACTATAAAAAAAGAAATATGTATGTCATAACTAGGGAAGTCTGAATATTAACTGAGTATTTTATGATATGAAGGGATCATTGTTTATGTTATTTTAGGGGTGAAAATGGTATCATGATTTTTATTTTTCTTTTCTATGAGTCCTTATCTTTCAGAGCTACATACCAAAATATTTAGAAATGTTTTGTCTTTGCTTGGGGTTAGAGAATATGCTTCTAATCTTACTTACCTGGTTGTTCACAAAAAGCCATAAACCACACAGGTGTCAACATAGGGCTGCTGCTATTGTGTCAGGGGCTTATCCCAGAGCAAATGATCACAGCAAGAGTAAAGACCAATGTGGAAGCCACAGCATATTTGATAACATAATATTGAAGGAGATACTTCATTTTACTTGCACCATGTTCTATTGCTCAACAGACCAATCTTAGTGCAACATGGAGACTACAAAGAGGTGTGAATCCCAGGAGGCAAAGATTGTTGGGGGACATCTCAGAGGGTATAAGAATTCATAAGACAAAACTGTTAGGAATTGCTGAGGCTGAGTGGTGAATACATGAGGGTTCATTACATTATTATCTCTATTTTTGTATACATTTGAAATTTTCCATAATAAAAATTCTAAAACTTTTTTTTTAAAAAAGGGTATCAGTCCAGAGATGGAATGAAGACATAAAAAGGCTACTCAGTGGTAGTAGTGACTCTGCGCTACCTCCTAGGCAGCCCAGTCCCACAGAGACCCAGCGGTTGGCCAGAAGGACTATGTACTGGCAGCTTTCACAAAAGTGGACTTTGTCGGGTCTGAGGAGTCTTGATCATCAAGTGTGAAAGTTGGTGCATAAGCATTTGTATCACACCATTTCAACACTGTTCCTAATATCATAAAGCTGTTCAATGTCCAAAACCTGGTGACTTACAATGCACTTAGAAGGTACTCATTAATAAAAGTATCTTCAAAAACCACATCAAGACAAAAAGACATAAATGTTTAATAACATGTGTTGAGAGTGGTGATATACTTAGAGGAGTTATTAAAATGACAAAAACGATTCTACTAGAAACAATAATAGTTGAGGCTCTTGAACGAAGTGTAAGGTTGTTTATAATACAAGCATCATTTAAACTGTAGACTGTGGAGAATCTACAGTCTTCTTCAACAATGTTTAAATTTTCAGGAAAGCAAACAGTTTGTGAAAAATCTTTACAAATTAAGCTTCTTTTGACGGATCTCCACTTAATCAACTTGCTGGATAAAGAGATACTCTTCATCTCCTTTGTTTAATTTTTACATGCACAGTATTCAACAGTTACCTTATCATGACTTATTCATGGCTAAGCCATGTAGTAGTAAACTATGATTACTTTTGTTTTCTCTGAACAAGTTTTTTAAAGTTTTCCCTGAAGGTAGTGCCCATTTAATTTTTTTTCTTACTATGGTTTTCTATGTATTTTAATCCCAAACTTCCCATCAATTGTCTAAATCTACTGTAGACATTCAGCCATATCAGGTGTAACTTCAATGGCATCTTCTTGAAGTCTCTTCTGGAATTTTCTCACCGGCTCCGTCTGGGCTGGTCGCTTCTGCCTGTGCAACTCTCACTCAGGCTCTCCCTTCATCATCTTCTGGTCATTCTCACCATTTCTCACACAAGCTGAATCTCCTGTTTTTTACATTCTATGTCTTTCTTGTCCTTAGTTTATTTAAAACTAAGGTTTTAAATGGTAGTGGCCTATCTCTAGTAACTTCCTGAGAATGGATGCTTGGCAGTTCAATGTTCTGAGATCTTGTATGTCCAAAAATATCCTCATTTAACCGGTGCACTTTATTGCAAGTTTGGCTGAATATAACATTTTAGATTAGAAATTATTTTCCTTTAGAATTTTGCTCCTTTGTTTCTAGAGTTGCTGCTGAGAAGTTTGAAGGCATTCTGATTAATAACCCTTTGATTGTGACCTGCTTTCGCCTCTTAAGAAACCTGTAAAAGGTCTTTCTTTTTCCCCCTTGGGAGTTGAAATCCTCAGTGTTCTGAAAGTCACAATGTCTTGGAGTGCAGTCTATCTTCATCTATTGTCACAAAAAGTTGGTGGGCTCTTCCAATTTGAAAATTTGTGCAGTTCAGTTATGGAAAATTTTGTGGATAAATTTTCTCTTCCCTATTTTTAAAATTCTTTTTGAGACTCCTATTATTAAAATATTGGATTTCCTGATTGTCATTTCAATGTTCATATAATTTTACTGTTGTCCATCTCTTTGTTGCATTTTTATTTTCATTTTTTCATTTTCAAAAGCTCTTTCTGGTTCTCTCAGTGTATCTTTTGAATAGTATCCTATTCTTATTTTATGGTTGTACTATATTCTCTATTTTGTTGAGGTTATTAGTTATTTCTCTTAACGTGTTCTACCTTAATAGTTTTTCTTCCCTCAAAGTTGCTTTTTTCTGTTTGTTGAGGGCTTCCTGAGATGTCTAGTATTCTTTGCTTATCTATTTGTTACTAAGAATGCAAGACCAAGAGGCTGAATATGAGGCCTAAACACGTGAGTAGGACTCACTGACTATGCATTTCCATAAGGGTGATCAGGCTGTGCCATTAAGTTGGAAACTTTCCCAAGTCAATCAGCACTAAAATGCAATTTCTTGGAAATTCAGAACATACTTTTCATTCACATACTCTCAGGACCACACTAGGTACTTACCCTTCTCTCTAGGGCTATCCAATTCTGATGAGAAAGATCTTCGTCTCTTCTCTGGAGGAGGCAAACTTGGCTGCCAGCATCAATGGGAGCAAGGAGTGCAGGGGGCCTCAGCACAGAATGTATATGTTCACTTACTCTACCTATTTTCTGTAGTTTGCTTGCTTTTAACTCGGCCTATTGTACTCTGGTACCTTGTATTACCTTCTTCTTATGGCACAACTAGACATCTAATTTGTATATTGCGGATAGGAGTGTAAATTGGTATAAACATTTTGGGAAAATGTCTGGTAACACATGCTAATGCTATATAAATGCATAATCTATTCCTTTCTCTAGTATATAGCAAACAGTAACGGGCACTTAAGTCCTCCAAAAGACATGAACAAGAATGTCACCACAGTTTTATTTATAGTGGTCAAAAAGTAGAAATAATCCAAAGGTCTATCAGTGTATAAATAAACGATGGCATATTCATATTACAAATCACTATACTACAGTAGAAAAGAATAAACTTCTGATATATGCAACAATATGAATCTTAAAGGCACAAAAAATGGTGTGGATCCATTATAAAAAGTTCAAAAAGAGACAAAACTACTCTATGTTTAGAGAGGTCAATATAATGGCTGCCTCTGGGGATGGAAGTACTGACTACAAAAAACATAAAGAGACTTTCAAGGGTGATGGGATCATTCTATGTCTTGATTTGGCTGATGGTTACACAGGTGTATACATAGCAAAAATTCAGCGAACTGTGCACTTATGACTGTTTTTTTCACTGTTTCAAGTTACATACAACTTAAATCTTTCGTAAAAAGTTGACTATGTGAGTATTTTGGTAATAATAAAGTTTAAAATCCCCTACTAATCCATTAAGATAAATAATTATCTTCCAATGCCTGAAATACATAGTGCTAATAATCAGTAGAAGCTTGAGATATTATTTCTATCAGCATTTAATTATTTTCTAAGTGGGGTAAGTAGTAACATAGTGATATAACATTTGCCTTAAGAACAATCAGCACTCAAGTGCAATTTACTGAAAATTCAGAACATACTTTTCATTCACATACTATCAGGACCACAATAGGTACTTACCCTTCTAACCTAACATCTGGTAAAGATCTGTTGAGTGCAATCATCTCACTTGCCATTAAATTGAACTGATTGATTTTAAACATCTCTTTCATCTTTTCTTGATCCTCTTTAGGAATGACGACTGGTTTCCCCATTTCTCCAGGACCTTCATGAGGCTTTTGTACTGGCTCTAGAACTAAGAATAGGAGGAAACTTAACTAACATTAATTTCATAGCAATTGATTGATTCATGATTCTATTTAATAACATTTGTGTTTGAACTGTGCCCTCAACAACCAGACCCCTTTCTGGGCCCACCCTCTCCAAGGCTGTTAACCCTTCCAAGGGGCTGTCTTGTCTTCCACCTCCACACCAGTGTCCTGATTCAAGACTTCCTCACCTTGCCCCACTCACCTGAGTCACTGCATGGTGTTGGCTCCCATCTCAAAAGCTACTCCCACAATGACCTCCCTAAAGTGCAGACTTCACTGTTATTCCTATGGCCTCCTAGAGTCCAACCTCTGTAATGTGGAATTGAACCTAATTTTCCAAACCTATCACCTGCTAGGCCTTCTTCTCCCACCCCACAGTACTTCATCTTCTGGTCAAACAGCCACCCACTGCCTTCCTTCCAACGTGCCTCACATTTTCCTGCTTCCATGCCTTTGCTCACATCCCGTTCCCACTTCCATCGCTGCAACACCAAATTCCTATTTGCCTTCCCATGCCCAACTAAAATGGCTTCTCTTGCCTGTAGCTTTTCTGAATCTCTCTGTAGTGGTTATTTACTACTCTTGACTATCACATTATTTTATCCAGGGTTCTTATGTCTCTAACCAATTACTATCTCTCATTATAATGATTGTCAAACCTATCTCATGTACCCCTCCCATTAGAACAAGTATTCTCATCAAAAGTAATGTTATCTCTTGATATAGACATAAAAAGAGCAATGTGCCTGATGAGCACTTCCCAAGCTTTGTTCCTTATTATATGCTTTTGAGATGTTAATAAATATCCAAGAAAAACAGGTTCTGGGATTCATTAAATTTGGAAGGTGCTATGTTAAAAACTTCTCATCTAAAAGGAATGGCTAAAGAATGGGGTGGGGCCAAAAAAGGGATGAAAATACATTTTATGCATTACTTATTTTAAAATCTAAAGTTTTATTCTCTTGTAGAATGTTTTTTAGGCATCCTCAAAACATTTCTAAACAAAAATAGTGGCATCAAGGTGCAGAAAAGCCATCTCTCTTCAGTCAGGCTTCATCTGTGCAAGAACAAGACTAGCTGGTAAAGTTGACTTTATTTAGGTGATTGTTTCGGCCAGTGGTACAAAGCCACCGACCAATACCAGAGCTGCAGGATATGAAACTATTCATTGTGTCCTCAACCATGTCCAGAATTTAAAAACAGATTTCAGAGAATGATGATGAAAAAAGTGTGCATTAGTTTTCCCCTGTTCTCAGGATAAACTGTGTTTTTATGAGGAACAAATCACTTTAAAAATTATAGGAAACTCAAGTAAAAACAAGTTTTTAAAAACAAGTCCTGCCTAATATTTGCCCAGTAAGTAAGCTCCTTAAATATAATGGTTGGTAGAATTTTTTTAAATTCTCAATGACAAAAATCATCAACAAGTGTAGTAAAAACTATAATACAAATACAGAAGTGTAATGCTCCATACAAAATAAGCCTTTAAAGCTTTAAAAATCATAAATTGTAAAACTCGTATAGTCATTTCCACTTGCCAGTCTCCTCTGAAAGTAAAGAACAACCAACAGATTTTGGGACTGGTATATCAGGGGTCAAAAGGAACCAGCAGAGGTCTGAAGGTGACAAAGATCTTTTGTGGATGGCACAGAAAACATAAAGAGTAGGTGGGAGACATCTAGTGGCCCTGATTATAAATATCCTTCTGTTACCCATGCCCTATTTTAGTATAAAATAATGCATTACAGAAAAATGAAAATAGAAACGTTTTCACACTGCTCAATTTTTAAATGAAGAGTATTAACGTATACATATACCATCTGTGTTTTTGCTAGGGGGAAAAAGATCCTCAACCTGATCAAGCCTCTAGACCTAATTCACAGGAAATATGTGAGACAAAGGCACATGGCATGCACCATTAAAGGGATGCAAATCCAGACTGCAGGAAACTGGAAATGAGAAATACCTCAATTTCTTCTTCAACAACAAAACAGGTCGGAGGGAGACAAAGAGAAAGAGGTATCCATGCCACAAAACCAGCCATGAGTTGACAACTCTTGAGGCCAGATGATGGATCCACGAGAGTTTAAATTTTGTTTGTTTGTTTTTTGAGACAGAGTCTCACTCTGTCACCCAGACTAGAGTGCAGTGGTACAATCCTGGCTCACTGCAACCTTTGCCTCTCAGATTCAAGTGATCCTCCTGTCTCAGCCTCTCTAGTAGGTGGGATTACATACGTGCACCACCATATCTGGCTAATTTTTGTATTTTCAGTAGAAATGGGTTTCCACCATGTTGGCCAGACTGGTCTTGAACTCCTGACCTCAGGTGATCCACTCACCTCACCTCCCAAAGGGCTGGGATCACAGGTGTGAGCCACTGTGCCCAGCCATAATTTTCTATTCTCTCTACTTTTGTTTCTGTTTGAGAATTTTCAAGGTGGAGGAGGGGCATTAAGGACGACTGGAGAAATTATTACTATAAATACTACAAAACATAAACTTAATTGCTTATTACATATGAAACTATATAACCAGAAACTTAAAGTCGGTCTTGCGATCTTAAAGGATCAGGCAAAAATGTACAGCATATACAATCCTGCTGATGAAATATTTTGCACATTTCATCACCTGATATTTATTAATAATCTGAAAATCTAACACAGTACCTGCATTATGTACTCTAACCTACCGTTACATAAGAAATTTCAGAGCCACATTTAAAATTACCATTAATCAAAAGTTATATGTCTACTGCATGACTTAGAGAATCCACAATACTCTAATTATTAATAAGAAATTACAATATCCTACAGAATTAAATTTGTCATTAAACGAATTTTCTTGGCAAACGAGTTTGGATGAAATGCATGTGGTTAGTGAATATATGCTATTATTAATGCATTTACAGTATTGGAAAGCAACTAAAAAGATGGTAAGCATTAAGTTTCCATGTACTCTACTGCCAGTCTTTATGTATATTAAAAGTTAGTTCTGTGAAAATTTTATTAGAAAGAAACTGAAATGAGTTTGGATGTCATTTCATGAACTAAATAAAATATCTCTGCATAAAATTCCACATGCAGCTCATTTCTAAGAATCGAATCACTTTGACAAGGGAGGGACAAAGGTGTCATTCCAAAGTATTATGTGAGAACAAACACATTTTATTATATACTTCAGTTAAGTTTTATTTACATGACACTGTAGATAAGTATCATGATTTAGAAAAGGTATTTACCAAGAAAACCAGAGGTTCACTCTGAAAGTCTCCAAATACGATTAACATACATAAACCACTGGCATGCCTTTGAATACACTTTAAGGTATTTTTCAAATTTCTTATGTGTGTTTCTCTCATGAAAGTAAAGAGGTATAAAGTTATATGACTTCTTTTTGGGGGGTAAATATACTAATAAAAGGCTAAAATCATTTTTCCCAAACTATTTTCTGATCTTACTATACAATTAACATCTTTACTGTCTTTATGCACTATATTTCACTATTTCAAAATGTTTCCTCCTACATTTTAACATCTCTGAAATTGGAATGTGGCTCACAATGGTAACTAGAATGTTATCACTTTTACAGTGGTATACAGAATATTCTATAAACAAAGGTACGTAAGATGCAATAAAATGCAGCACACTGATTTTTTAAACATCAAAATATCATCTATAACTTTCACTGGTAACTTTCTGCTACTTCAACATCCTTGTCAATTTCCAATTTCATGTTCAATTTACCTGTGCTGCATATATAAATATCAACACTTAAAAATTTGTTATGAAATTATTATAGCCTTTACTAGTAATATTTTAAAGTTTTTAACCATTGGAAGTTTTTTCTATAAACCATGTTCTCCAAGGCTTCCTAATGTTCAACAGTTGAAATAATTCCAGCATAAGTACATGAAAAGTTAAATAATTAATATTTTAATGATCTAAAAATGCAGTACTGACAGGAAGAATCAATCACTACTTGAAACTGCATCTTTAAAAACACTGAACACTCTATATAACACCCAAATCCATAAAGTGGATAAATGAGCTAATTCTGGTAAGCAGAAGAATAGTAAAAATATTCCTAGGCCATAATCCCCACCACTCATATTCTTTCAAGGGAGCCCAATCTAACTCTAGCAGCAGGAGAACTCTGCTATTTTCAGATAGCCTTAGGTATAAAATACAAGTATAGACCTATAAGAGAACTACTCAGAAAAAAACAAACCCCTCTGGAATCACCAAAGTCTGGCCCACTATTCCTTGAAGCAGGCAAGTAACAGGTAAATAGAAGAATCTTAGAAAACTCTTTAAGTACAGCATATCAACAACAACGTTACAGGAAGCCTTCAGCACTATCACAATGACATCAATCCATTCTATTCAAACCTAGGAAACTTTTTTTCACACCAGAGAGAGTAGAATTTGCTAAATTTCACCGAAATCAGAGCTGTAAAGTAGAACATTCAGAAATTAGGTGCTTCCAATATTGAAACAGTCACTCTGGAGTGTTACAATGCTCAGTGCTTTTTGTTGTTGTTTTGTTTTGGTTGTTTCAAAACAAAGATCCAGGAGGCCCTATGTGTTCTATCAAGAGAGACTTCGATGCCAGGCATGGTGGCTCACACCTGTAATATCAGCACTTTGGGAGGCCGAAGCAGGCAGATCAACTGAGGTCAGGAGTTCAAGACCAGCCTGGCCAACATGGTGAAACCACGACTCTACTAAAAATACAAAAATTAGCTGGGCGTGGTGGCGGTTGCCTGTAATCCCAGCAACTCGGGAGACTGGGGCAGGAGAATCGCTTGAACCCAGGAGGCAGAGGTTGCAGTGAGCCAAGATCGTGCCATCACACTCCAGCCTGGGTGACAGAGTAAGACTCCGTCTTTAAAAAAAAAAAAAAAAAAAAAAAAAAAAGAGGGAAACTCTGAGGTCATGCACATATTAATTCCACTAGAAAGTTGGCATCCTTGGTGCCATTACCCATCCCCTCTCCCTGATCCTCTTTAGTAAACATCTCTTCAAATTCACCACAGCAATTTTTCACTAGCAGAACCTTAATAACTTCTGGGCTCTGAAGACTTAGGACCTCTCAGCACCTGTTGCACTGAAACTTCACATCAAAGCAGATTTTTCAAACTGTTGCTTATTAGCATCAACTGTGCTCTTCCCCAATCATTTCTCCCCTTAAGACTACCACGGACCTCAAAGATTATCTCCCCTTAGCTATGTACTTTCCCTCCGGCTGCTCAGCCCTTCTCTCACACTGGGACGTCCTTCTCAGTCTGTGCCCTGAACACCCTGACACCCCCAGGCTGTTGTAAAGCCTCTCCACTGTCTGGTCTCCACAACACACAGGCTCCATCTTCAGACTTAACTGAAGTCTAGCTCTCCTCCAGAGTCCATTAACCAACTGTTTCTGGGAGAATGATTCATTCTCCTTTCCTCCAGAGGCAATGATGCCATCTCATACCTCTACATTGCTACTTTCAGATTATTGCTCCTTTAGCTTGTACTTCTGTACAAAACCCAGTCTTTTTCTTTGAAACTTACGCCACTAGTGGTTGTCAAAATTATAATAATCTGTGAATGCTCTTTGAGGAGAATCCTTTTCACAATTCTGATACCACACTGTCTCATCTGCTGAGAATTTGTTCTTTCAAGTATCCCTCCTTTCCCCTATAGTTTAAACCTCTTCCTGAACATATACAAATAATAATAAATACATAGAAAACCAACTTCGGCTCCATTTCTCTCTTATAACTACTGTATACTACACGCTTCCCTTCATGCTGAAGCTTCCTAAAGAACAGCCATATCCCTACTGTTTCTCTGGTATATCGAATCCAGAATCCACTGACTTCCACAGTTACCATCCCTGAAATGACACTTGCTAGGGTCACGAGAAGCCCTATACCAAACCTATCAGAAACACTTTATCTCAGGTAAAATCTCTGAGCAAACACCACCCTTGACTGGGCTTCTATGACCTACTCCTTGGGGCTTTTCATTCTACTCCGACTTCTTGGGAAGCCTTCTCTTCCTTCAGTGACCCTCCAGGAGGGGCTCTCCAACAGGGAGTCTGTGTCTTCCAACTCTACACATACTGTGCACAGCCTCATGTATAGACAAGGCTTAAATTCCTATCTGTTTTCTCCATCTTGACCATCCTCTACTGCAGAACATCTCTACCAGTTCCTCAAAGTTATATATTCCAAACTGAGGTTGGGTGCAGTTGTTCATACCTGTAATCCCAGCCCTTTGGGAGGCCGAGGCAGGTGGATCACCTGAGGTCAGGAGTTCGAGAACAGCCTGGCCAACATGGTGAAACCCCGTCTCTGCTAAAAATACAAAAATTAGCTGGGTGTGGTGGCATGCGCCTGTAACCCAAGCTACTCAAGAGGCTGAGGCAGGAGAATTGCTTGAATCCAGGAGGCAGATGTTGCAGTGGACCAAGATTGTGCCACTGCACTCCAGCCTTGGTGACAGAGCGACACTCCATCTCATTCATAAATAAATAAATAAGAAAAATGAAAAAAAAAATTCCAAATTCAACTTCATGCATCCACCTTTTTATCAAAGCTGCTCCTCTTCTGAGGAACATCAATTCTTCCAACCATGGAGACATGAAAGCCACCTTAGACTTTTCTCTTTCTCTTATTCCCTATATTCAATGGCTCCCCAGGTTATGTAAATTCCACTACTTAAATACTTTTCATATATATTCATTTCCTCTCCGTCTCCAATGTCATTTTAGTGTCTGTTCCAAGCTCTTTTCCAAATTCTCACAACAGTCTCAGACTGGTACCTGCTACCTGCCTCGTTCTCTTCCAGTCCATCAGTCACATGACCACTAAAGCATTCTTCCAGAAGTCCAGGTCCAATCAGGCCTTACTCCCTTGTTTAAAATGCTTCAGCACCATGCCGCTGTCTACAGATGAAGTCCAAAATCCCTACAATGCCATAAAAGGCCTTGTGTGACATGGCCTCTGCCATCTCCCAAGCTTCATCCTGTGCTCTTGTTCTCCTATCAACTCTGTTCTCACTTGCTAATCTTGCACATCCTTCTTTCCTTTGCTTGGAAGGTCTTCCCCTCTCCCAACAGACCTAACAAACACCTGCTCAAGCTGATACTCAGCTGGAACATACTTCCTTACTGCAGCTTCTCAGACACCCCAAGGCATTCCTTCCTTTCTACTCCTGTGCATATTCCTAAAGTGATATTTAGTATACTGGTATTTACTATTGTTATTTCTCTTCCATTAGACTGTGAGTTCCCTGAAGGGAGGAATTTTGTCTTATTTTTTTGTTCAACTGTGTATCAACAAAACCTAGTAACTTGCCCAGCACATATAAAAGTCAAAAAAACATTCAAGTGAATCTTCACATGCTACAGAGCCTATTCTTTCTCACTGTCAAGTCTTGACATTTAAGATAGAACACCAGGAGTTTATTATAAATAGCAATGAATTAAGGTAGGGTGAGGGGAAATTTATTCCATTCTGTTTGGGAAAAGAATACTCAAGTTTCTGACTGATGAATGGTAATACCTGTTCTTTGATTTAAACAAAGACAGCATGAGTACAGCTCTAGCAACAGTTAAGGAGGCAACATTTTGTCACCCAACAGATACTAAACAGCAGAGCTATAAAGTAAGTATACAAACTAACAGGCTGACTTTGGATGAAAAATGTATTAAAACCTTTCAAAAAAGTGAAAATTTAAGTTAAGAATTAGCCTAGGCATTACTGGAATTCAGTGCTAGCAACTGAGCCTAATTTTAGGCAGATTTCCCAGGAAGATATAAATAGAACCAGTTATGTAAGCCCACATATAACAATTACAGTTAAGTTGGTACAGTTAACAATACAAATTAATATTTTTTTCTATTGTAAGTTTTGGGGGATCAAAGGCCCTTCTCATTATAAAAGTGCAAAAAATTTAAATGTGGCTATATGTTTAAAACATGTTGAAAGAGTAATTATTTGTATATAATTTCTAAAAATAGTAGAACTGCTGTACAGCCATGTATTCTATAACTAATCACAGAGTTCAGAGCCCACAACAACTGCATTACTGACTCCTGCAATGCAGTCATTTTCATTATGGTTAAAAATGAAAAAAAAAAAAAAAAAAAGAATTTGTTTGTTGAATAAAAGGAGTTTAAAACTGAATTTTCCAAAGTCTTCTGACAAAAATATCAGTACTACCTAATCCCTCCCTCCTTTATATTTGTATATTTTCTTTCCTTTCCATACTAGATATTGCAATGATCTCACTCCAGCCTCTAGTCTATCACCCAATCTTTTTAAAAGTTCTCCCTAGAAGTACTAACTGGAGCTATCTACAACATTAACAACAACAACAAAAACCTCTCCAGATCACATCTATCTATAAGAACTTCTTCCCCTTAGGACTGAGATGGGAGGGCTGGAGTAATCTCTTTTGATACCTTATAACGCAATTTTAATGCTCCACTCAGCATTAGACTAATCTTCTGTAAAACTTTGATATGCCCAACTATGAGATCCCACATTATTAAGTAACATAAAGTAACTTGTAAGAAATTAACTACACTGAATATTGAACACAAAAGTCAAATTTAGCAATTCTATACACGATACTTTAATGCTTTTAAGTGTTGGATGAACCCATTTGAGAACTATCAATATGATCATCGTATCTCCTACAGGAAGTCAGGGACATCTGTTAATCTAAAAAAGTTAAAATTTTATATTACCCAAATTAGTGAGTAAAAACCAGTCATATACTGATTAAAACAGCCGTATTATAAAATGTCACTCACCATCCCCAGCAGGAAGTCCTCTCTCCTTTTTTTCATCACATTTGTTGCATTCACTGAAGTAAAGCAGCAGGAACATATCCAAGAGTACCCAAATCAAGGAGGTGGCTAGGACCACCTTGCAGTATGCAAATTTTCTCATGGCACTTTAAGTCAAATGCAAAATTTAAAAATATATATATAAATATACAAAGATGAAAATTATTCCAATCCAGTTTCATCAGAAATCACATTCATACCCTATAAAGAAAGGAAAAAAGATTAACTTAAAAATTCAGAACCTCAAAAGTGAATTATAAAATTAATTTAATATTATAAACATTAAATACTATAAATTATTAATTTCATTAAGAATAAGAAATTTCACTATGAAGACTATGTTTGAAAATCAGACTTGGAAAAATGCTTATAAAATATATAAAAAGTATCAGGACTACATAAATAATTCCTACAAATCAATATACAACAATCCAATAGGAAAACAGGTAAAGGATATAAACAGGTACTTTGCAGAACGGAAAACTAACAGCCAACAAACAGGTAGAAAAGTGCTCAATTCCCTACAATTAGGAAATGCAAATTAAAACAACAGTGAGCTACTATTTCACACTCATCAAACACCTGGGTCTTAACTACCTTTCTACTCAATTGCTACATTATGTGTTAAGGCAAAAGTTAAGCTATTAATTACCATAGGGGATTAGGCAACTAGTGATTCCAAGTGCATTTCAACTGTCCGCATTCAGTACCCAGGCTCAAGAATTAATAAGAGTTCTCCTTGGAGCCTGCACTACAGTAGCTTCCCGAGCTAACTCTCATTCCTCTTTTACACTGAATCTCAATCTAAAACTGCAACAGTCACCAATCATTCAGGAAACAGATTCGTGGAAAGTAAAATGGGAAAGAAAAGTATATGTCATAAGATCTGACATTTAGTCTTGGCTCTGACAATTTTATACACTTCCCTGTTTTTAGTTTCCATTTCCCACCCTGCTATCTCCCTTTATCATGCTATACCATGATGAGAAAATGACTAGAGGAACTGTTAACAATTTTGAAAAGTCATTTGGGATAGTTTGAGCATAGGCGTCTTAAGCATAAGGAATTCATCCTGGAGCATGCTGAAGCAGCCTGAGAGATCTAGAGAGGTAGAGAATCTCCCGCTCAGCAGCTGACTCTGAGGCTCAAAGCCTGTGTCACTGAAGACCAGGGGAAATATAAACCAAGTGCATTCCTATGAAGTGGAGTGAGGAAACAAGAGTTCGCACTGTGTCCATGCTGAAAGCTACAAATGCAGACGCCCTGGATGGACCAGAGTGTGGGCAAGGTAGCAGCTTCTTACAAGGACAACTTTATGCAACAAGTTCCATGGTGGCCATCAGAGATGCACTTACGTGAACAATTCAGGGCAGGCCTGTAGTTTATCCATGAAATACATACAGCAGTTCTTGCCTACTTCACAAGGTTGCTAGAGAGCAACCTGAGAAAACACTAAGTGATACTTATAAATGTAAAGTCATTATTTATGCTCATCTCTCTAGGGACTTTGATCACTTGCCATATTCCTCCTTTCACCAAACCAATACTCCCCGACTGCAAGATGAAAACAAGGATGCTACTGTCATGTTCTTACCTGAAAATCATGCTTACTCAATACCTGATACTGGGTCACCTGTAGTGAGCAACTACTGATAACTATGGCAACTGAGGTGAGGGGAGAACCTAAAGCATTAGAGTGTACAATGTCAAGGAACAACAGTTCTCACCAGATAAACTATATACATACATTTATATTTTGTGTTATTTCATATGAAAAGCTGCCTCTTTTGATCACTGGCAAAGCAGCCTGATTGCTGGTGCAATATCTGAATTTCAAATGTGGTTTTACGGTCTCTAAAATCCTATTTTTAAAAAATGCCTGCAGAATAGTTAAATGTAAATATAACTTTTCATCTACTTCTACTTAAGTTTTGCAAGGGTGCACAATTAGCTTTTAAGATTGAAGGTGAAGTGCAGTGAAGGGGAAGTGTTTGGGAGAAGAGGGGTGTCTGGCACATTCTACATGGGGTATGAGGAGAAAGGAAGATAAAGGAGAGGCAAAAAAATGATTCCCAGATTTAAGGCCAAGATAACTAGCTAGATGGATGATGGTAATACAATAATGAAAGGAAATACGGACTAAATCAAGAGTTGAGTTAGTTCACACTGAATGTGAGGGGCCTCAAGTCGAGGTGTCAACAGGCAGTCAGGGGAGTAACTGAGTCTGATGTGAAAAGGCAGGTTTGTTAAACATACATACATAAGCAGCAGCCGGGGTCGGCAAAGGGGACGAGGTGGCCAACGAAGAAGGCAGAGAAAAAAAGGGGCTGAAACTCCAGGAAACCCATCACTTTCCACATACTGCAGAAGACAGACCCCTCTGAGAGAGGCATGAGAAGTCAGAGGAAGGAAGGAGTATGGACAAGCCATGTTAGACCCTCTATGAGGCTGAGATAACAAAGAAAGAATGTCCACAGGGTTTGGCTCTTAGGACGAAGCCACTGGTAATTTGCGGTTTCTATTACTGTTCCCCGCAAGAGAATAAGGTCATAGAAGGCTTGCTCAGCTCTACAAGCTTCAGCGAAAACTCTTAGAAAACATCTTCTAAATGAAGAAGGAAAGAAAAAGACAAAACGGCACAAGAGATGTTTCTTTGAGATTCATTTAAAACAGCATAACTGTATCAGGAAGAAATCTGGTGAAGAGCAAATAACATGTAAGGAACTTGAATTTTTTTTACTCTATTGTTTATGTTCAAGAAAAAAAAATAAAGCTACTTATGTCTTTAGAAAATTGAAGATAAAGTTCCAAGTATGTTGCCAAATATATAAGATGTAAAAGAATGAAAAAACATTTATTTAAATATGGCAGATATTTTTTCTTTCTAAAGAGTTGTTTAAAAGATTGTTAATTTGCATGACGCATTGCAGGTAAGATTCTAGTTTTCATATATAATTAAATAATTATTATTTCAATTTGTTTAATGAAAGCTAGTACACTGTATTTAAGGAAAGAATTGCTACCTTTATTGCCACCATTATTGTAAAGTTATTCCTTATTCTCCACTTACTAAGCAACTTTTGTGTGTCCTTCACTGTCCTTGAAATGAAGGATACAAAGAAAACCAAGTCCTTGTTCCAAAAGGCACACAAAGCTCAGTCGCAGAACAAATCAGCAGGTGGGGAGAAAAGTCAGAGCTGAACTGTCCAACAACAAATTTCCGCCCTTTAAGAGATGATAGGACGTCAAACCCCAAAGTAATATACTAAAAATGTCTTCAGACTTCATTATTTGATCCAAGAAATTCAAGGCCAATTTTATATTTTTGGTACAGTATTTTTCATCACTAGAAAAAATTAATATATTACAAAATCAGACTTTTAAAATTACATTTTGAAATTTTTTTCTTCAAGGTAAAGGGATGGGGGCAGTTTCTTTATAAAAAGTTATGATGCAAAATTATGAATGCATTGTTAAGTCATAAATCATATTTTTAGGTCCATGATAGCCATTAATAACTGATATTAACATGACCTCCTTGTTCAAAAAGATGAGCCATAATCTAGGAGGCCCTGAAAAGGAATTTTACATTTGGCCCAGAGACCTTTAATAAGGTTCAGGAAACAAAAGAAGTTTGAAGAATGAACGTCCCACATTTTTCAGAGACTGCTGGTGTTGCCTTCACCTGAGCAATTTCCCACTCTTCCAAGAGGAGAAGACTGACAACATCATCTGGGAATCTTTGGCACAGCCAAAGCACTGTCTGTCACAACAAACAACATTGTTGGTGACAACAGTACACCAGTGAGTGCTAACCTTAGCACTAAGCCAAGCCCTGCTCTCTACAAAAGACCCACACATATACAGTCCATTGTTAATAGTTATTTCAATGGTCCCAGAACAATTAGACATCCATATACAAAAAACCCCACAAATATTGGCCCATATCCTATACCACATATATATATTAACTCAAATTTTTGAACTAGATCTGGAATAGAACATAGAATAAAAACCTTTTGAGACCTTGGCTTAGGCAAAGATTCCCTAGATAGAACAAAAAAGCACAAACCATTAAAAAAAAAAAAAACTGGACTTCCTAATTAATCTTCAAAAGACACCATTAAGAAAATATCTGTTTATGCTCAGGTGATATACTTTTATTGATTAAGTTAAAAATTCCAATTTTTCTTTGAAAGAAAATAAAGTCACAAATTTGAGAGAAATATTTATAAATTACATATCTAATAGATGACTTGTATCCAGAATATATAAAAAATTTGTCAGAACACAATAAGAAAACAAACAATTCAACAAAATGGGCAAAAGGTCTGAATTGTCACTTTACCAAAAAAGCCAAACACTTTTTTCAGATGGCAAATGAGAACATGAAAAGAAGTTCAACATTAAATTATAACCACAATGAAACACCACTATGAACTGATGAAAAGAGCTAAAAGAAGAAAGAAAAATAACAAGTGCTGGAAAGGAATTGGAGCAACTGGAACTCTAATACAGTGCCAGTGGGAATGCAAAATGGTACAGGCTCTCTGAAAAACAGTTGAGTTTCTCCCCATAAGAATCTATAATCCCATTCGTGTTCACTCAGAAGAAAGGAAAATATATCCACACAAAGCCCTGTACGCAAATCTTTATAGCAGCTTACTTATAATCATCAATATCTGGAAACAATCCAAATGTCCATCATCTGATGAATGGATAAACAAATTGCACTATATTTACACAATGAAACACCACCCAGCAACCAGCAATAAATCAGAACAGTGGCTGCCAAGGGCTGAAAAAGGAATAGGGGATTGCCCATAAATGAATTTGTGGCAATGAAAACATTCCATAACTTCCTTGGGGTGGCGATCATACAACTGTGTCCACTGTGCAAACTTATAAAACTGAACCTAAAAAGAATTTTACCGTATATAAATTCAATCTCAATCAACTTAAAAATAAACAAACATGGGGGAGAGGATATCTCAAAGAAATAATGCCAGTTTTACAAAGAGAGAAACTGTTTTATGTTTTCTCAAAAGATGCATACCAGAATTCATTTTGGAAGTAACTTAAAGTTGTTTATTTTGTTCCAACCACAGTAAGTTAAAACCTTCCATTTGAAATGCATTTAACTACTTATTTTTAAAGTTATAAAAGTAGAGTTAATATCAAAGTATAGTGATTAATTTCAGATGCTTCCTGACTTATGATGGGGTTATGTACCAATAAACCCATCATAAGTTGAAAACATTTTAAGTCAAAAGTCGAAAATGCCTTTAATACAACTAACCAACAGAACATTATAGCTTAGCCTAGCCTACCTTAAATGTGCTTACAACACTTGCATTAGCCTATAGTTGTGCAAAATCATCTAACACAAAGCTTATTTTACAATAAAGTATTGAATATCTTATGCAATTTACTGAATACCATACATTACCTATAAATTCTGATGGTTTTACACTCTTGTGAAGACAAAAAATCTTAAGTCAGGGCCCATTTGCATATCAGTAAACTTCTGATCCAATTCTTTTCTTCTTCTTTCTTTTCTTTCTCTTCTTTTCTTTCCTCCCTCCCTTCCTTTTTTCCTTCCTTCCTTTTCTTCTTCTTCTTATTTTAGTAAGAGACAGGTTCTCACTTTGTTACCCAGGCTGCTCTGGAATTCCTAGTCTCAAGTGATCCACCCGCCTCGGCCTCCCAAAGTGCTGGGATTATAGGCATGCATCACCACGCCCAACCCTGATCCTGTTCTTAGTATCATATGCCAAATTTTCCCGAAGATTAATCAGTATTTTCTAGGGCCAAATGATTTTCTCCTACCCCTCATATTTCTAACCAAAGCTCTGCAGAAATTTTGAGAGAATCTCAGCTCGATAGTAACTTTCTAAGAAAACAAAACTTCATTCTCTTGGATCCATGCTTTACTCCTCTCTCCTGAGAATACAGCATTCTCCCAGTCACCCAGAGCCAGGATCACTAGTTTTACATCATACTAACCAGACAGAAGTATTACATATGAGACCCTTCAACAAATCTATTCATTTAATTAACAGCTAAAGTTTCTGCCAAGAAAACTAAAAGACTTAAAAAGACAAGTGTTATCCTCTAACACAATAGAGTCCAGATTATTTTATTATTTTTATATTTTATTTGCTCTATTTCTCAAACAGAACTATAATCTAACAATGTATTCATTCACTTATTAACTCATTCAATCACCCAAACAGTAAATGTAGGGAATGTGTCAAATGCAGGGAATACAAGGGTGAACAAAATGCACACACTCCCTGATCTTATGAAGTTCAGAGTTGGCTCCAGGGAAGCAGACATTAATCAATCATATAAATGTGAAATTCTAATTGTGATAACTGCTTTGAAAGAAGGTACACAGCTCTACACACATCTATAATAGATTTGATTTTGTCAAAAAGGCTTCCCTCAGAAAGACATGGTTTGAGGGAAAATAAGCATTATAGGCAGTGAATAGTAAAGGCTCTATAGCAGAAAGGAGCCCAACACTGAAAAGCTAGTGAACTGAAGAAAAAGAAAAGGAAACTGTGATGTGAGATGAAGCTGGAGATGATAAAAGTGGGAAGATTCAAGAGATATGACGGGACAAACTCAATCCTAGCTTGTACAACTGGATAGAGAATGGTGTCAATCATGGAAATGGGGACCAGTGAAAAAGGACCAATTTTTGGAGGGAAGAAGATGGGAAGTGTGATTTTGGACATGTTGAGTATGAGCTGCCTTTGAACCTTGAATGAGAGATGCTACCATGGCTGCTTGGATACACACTCGGGGGCTCAAAGGAGAGGCCTGAGGTAAAGATTTTCAGACAGAAGTCCTTGACTTATGCTACTCTGTGAGGGCAAACAGACTAAAAGAAACACACAAAATAGTTTTTGTGTCATTTAATTTCCTCCTAGAGTGTGGGCTGGACTACTAGTGACTTGATTCTAACCAACAGAATATGATGGAAGTGAAGACTGAGTCATTAAACACTCTATGGCCTCCCCTAGCTCTCTCTCTGATCACACTCTGGGGAAAGACAGTGCCATGTCAGAAGGATGCTTAAGCATTCCCATGGAGAGGTCCACATAGTAAGAAACTGAAGCCTCCTGCTTACAACCAACATTATGCTGCCAGGCAGGCAAGTGGGACCCCTTTTAAAGCAGCCCCAGGCAAGCCTTCAGATGACAGCAGCTCCAGCTGACAGCTTGAGTACAACCTCATGAAAGATCCTGAGCCAATATCCTGCTAAGCTGCTTGATATAGTTTGGCTCTGTGTCCCCACCTAAATCTCATGTTGAATTGTAATCCCCAGTGTTGGCGAAGGGACCTGGAGGGAGGTAACTGGATCATGGGGGCAGATTTTCCCCTTGCTGTTCTTGTGATAATGAGTGAGTTCTTAGGAGATCTGAGGGTTTACAAGTGTGTGGGACTTCCCCCATCTCTTTCTTTCTCCTGCTCCCCCACGGTAAGACATGCTTGCTTCCCCTTCACCTTCTGCCATGATTGTAAGTTTCCTGAGGCCTCCTAGTCATGCTTCCTGGTAAGCCTGTGGAACTGTGAGTCAATTAAACCTCTTTTCTTCATAAATTATCCAGTCTCAGGTAGTTCTTCACAGCACTGTAAAAATGCACTAACATACTGCTCTTCCATTCCTGATCCAAAGAAAATATGAGATAACTTCATTGCTTAAAGCCATTAAACTTTTAGGTAATTCATTACTCAGCAACAGAAAACTTCAACAGCAAACTAGAACTAGAAAGGGAATTCTTTAATCTACAATAAACATCATATTTAATGATGGAGCTTCAGTTAAAACAAGGCAAGTTATGTATCCTCACTTCAGTTTGACATCATACTAAAGGTCCAAGCAACAGACAAGAAAGTGAAATAAGGCTTAGGGGGAAAAAAGCCAAAATTATCATCTGCAGATGGTACGATTTCTACATAGAAATTATTTAAGAATCAATAGATAAACCATTAGAGCTAATTATTGATTTCATCAAGACAGATGAATACAGATGAACATATAACATCAGTCATGCTCCTATATGGTAGTAATAACTAACTAGAATATATAAAATAAATTGGCTGGGCATGGTGGCTCACGCCTGTAATCCCAGCACTTTGGGAGGCCGAGGCAGGGGGATCACGAGATCAGGAGATCGAGACCATCCTGGCCAATACAGTGAAACCCCGTCTCCACTAAAAATATAAAAAATTAGCTGGGCATGGTGGCGGGCACCTGTAGTCCTAGCTACTCGGGAGGCTGAGGCAGGAGGATGGCGTGAACCCGGGAGGCAGAGCTTGCAGTGAGTTGAGACTGTGCCACTGCACTCCAACCTGGGCAACAGAGTGAGACTCCATCTCAAAACAAAACAAAACAAAACAACCACATTCGAAATAGCTATAAAAACCCAATAGGTGCAACAGGTGAAGAAAACTGTGGAGCTTTATTGAAGGATACAAAAGAACAACTAACTAATAAATAGATGAGAAAATGAATACCAGGTTCTTCCCAAAATTAATCTATAAATTCAATATAATTCTGATCAAAACCCAAATGAGGCTCTGGGGAGTAGATTGATTTATTTATTTGTTCATTTACTTATTTATCTATTTTGAGACAGAGTCTTGCTTTGTCACCCAGGCTGGAGTGCGGTGGTGGGATCCTGGCTCACTGCAACCTTTGCCTCTTGGGTTCAAGCAATTATCCTGCCTTAGCCTCCCAAGTAGCTGGGTTTACAGGCGTATGCCACAATGCCCAGCTACTTTTTGTATTTTTAGTAGAGACGAAGTTTCACCATGTTGACCAGGCTGGTCTCGAACGCCTCACCTGAAGTGATACGCCCGCCTCGGCCTCCCAAATGCTGGGATTACTGGTGTGAGTCACTGCACCTGGCCTGGACTAGATTTAATTATAAAGCAGAAGTACTTAAAACCATATGGTACCCCAAGACAAATTCATACAAGTGTGAAAACTAAAAAGATGGCCGGGCGCGGTGGCTCAAGCCTGTAATCCCAGCACTTAGGGAGGCCGAGACGGGTGGATCACGAGGTCAGGAGATCGAGACCATCCTGGTTAACATGGTGAAACCTCGTCTCTACTAAAAATACAAAAAACTAGCCGGGCGAGGTGGCGGGCGCCTGTAGTCCCAGCTACTCAGGAGGCTGAGGCAGGAGAATGGCGTGAACCCGGGAGGCGGAGCTTGCAGTGAGCTGAGATCCGGCCACTGCACTCCAGCCTGGGCGACAGAGCAAGACTCCGTCTCAAAAAAAAAAAAAAAAAAAAGAAAACTAAAAAGATGCTACTACAAAGAAAATTGATGCAGGGACAAGTGGCTTTCCATATAACTAAAAAAATAAACTTGGATCCTACCTTATAGCAATAAAAAAGTGAATCTGTGGAAAGACAACTGAAGCCGAAATTGTCAAAACCAAGTAGCAGCTATTCTGGCCTAACCCTACTAGCCAAAGTGAGTACGGCTCCAGTCCCGTAGGCTTCAATTTATATTCCCAGCTTCCTATAAAGTGTTCAGGCCAACATTTCTGCCACAGTTTTTGAGTTGTCAAGTGATTACTGATCAAAATTTAGCACTGAGAAGCCTCATTCACTAGACAAAGAAAAAGGAGAACCAATTTTCAGGTCTTAGAATCTTCTTATTCAACGTAAGCATTTAACAAAAATTAGCAAAAAAAAATCAATCCAAAATTCCTGCCCAGACTGATGTCGACAAAATTTCATTAAAACCTGGATATTCTCTTTCTGTAGTTATTTCCCAGGTGTTATCTCAAGTTTAGAGGTCAGAAGAACAAGCTTATCATTTTGGGTAGTCATGATGTAAATAAACTCCTACTAAATATATTGGCTCAAATGTTTCAATTTAGGGAATACAGTGTTTAGTGTCTTGAGTGCAATGTTAGTTTTTAAGACGATAAACTGACTTCCAGCAATACCTTTAAAAGTTTATATTTTTCCTGTTTGTAAAGTAATGTATGTTCAAAGCAAAGAACCTGGCAAACAGAAAAGCAGAAGATACAAACTACCTACAAATTTGCATCTCAATTAAACATCAGTGGGTTAAATGCCCTTCCAATCATTCAGAATAGTAGATTTGTTTTATGTTTTACGTTTTTTTTTTTTTTTTTTTTTTGGGACGAAGTCTCACTCTGTCGCCCAGGCTGGAGTGCAGTGGCGTGATCTCAGCTCACTGCAAGCTCCGCCTCCCGGGTTCACGCCATTCTCCTGCCTCAGCCTCCCGAGTAGTTAGGACTACAGGCGCCCACCAACACGCCCGGCTAATTTTTTGTTATTTTTAGTAGAGACTGGGTTTCACTGTGTTAGCCAGGATAGTCTCAATCTGACCTCGTGATCCGCCCACCTCAGCCTCCCAAAGTGCTGGGATTACAGGCGTGAGCCACCGTGCCTGGCCAGATACATGTTATGTTTTAAACCAAGTTTGTAACATCTATTTAAACTCAAGTACTTAATGCCTTAAATGTCCTTATGGGAAGAAGGGAAGGAGACGGGTGTGACTGTAAAGTGGTAGGAGAGCTGATCATGCTGTATTTTGATTTTTAACAGGTAATACGCTCAACAGACATTTCTAACCCCTCTTCCCACCTCAGCCATGTCTCAGTGTCATGTCTTAGGCAACATCACGGCATCTTAGTGTTAATGGCAAAACAGCCCTAATATCCACACAAAGGTGTGACAAAATGCCACACATACTGCTTTACACTTAATACATATGTAACAGTTACAAACAAAGGTGGCTCCCTGGCTCATGATTCTGACCCTTAACCTCTCCTCCCCTCCTTCAAGGGTTTCTTCTGGTAACAGATCCAGTTGCCTGGCCACAGTATAGTTAAATGACCTAGCCAGGCTAACCACAGGACCTGACTCCTTGGCCTCTTGAGTCGCAGACCTGGAAGGCTGTGCTCTAGGACTGTACTCAGTCACACTGCCCCCGACGTGCAGAAGGCCACTTGCAGCTAAAAAGAACAAGGCCAAGCACAGACATACAGGTGAGAGGCAGAGCGCCCTGAGAGTGACCAAGTCCCTGACTCTTCCTTGGCTTCGGTGACCCACTAAGGAATCCTCCTATTAGTTCCCTTTTCTGCTTAAGAAAATCTGAACTGGGTTCCTGATACAACCAGAATGCTTGGGGAACCAGGGAAGAGGGGGCTATAGGTAAAAAGCAGCTTCTAGTCTGCTGATGAGCTTCCCCTCTGTGGGTCATAATTATATATTATGAGACAGACTATACTATTTGAAAAGATACTTTTTAATGCCCCAGATCACAAAAACTTATAAAATATCAAAAGAGGACATATAAAATGTGTCACAGAAATAAATGATCACAATACAACATACATCACCAGCACCTAGGTTAATAATAAGAACATGACTTTTAAAATTCCCTCTCAAATCCCACCTTTCCCCAACTCTTCAAAGGCAATCCCTATTCTTAACTTACGGTCCTTCCTTGTCCTGATAATTTAACTTCACGAGTATCTTTAACAATCCCTTGTTTATACTTCACTGTTTCTGAACTGCTTATAAGTGGAAAAACCTGACTTGCTTTTTTCTAACACTGTTTCTGAGATTCACCCATATGCTTGGATCCATTCATGCATCCAATTCCATTTCACTACTGAATAGTATTCCACTGGCTTAGCAAACCATATTTCTCTACTCTACTCTTAACGGACATTTGGGTTCTTTCTAGGTTTCCATTATTACAAGCAATACTGCTATGACCATTCCTGAACATGTTTACTAGTACGTATGTGCAAGACTATTTATTTAGAGAAGAGGTCAGTTTTTCTGCAAAGGGCCAGATGATAAAGATTTTAGGCTTTTTGAGCCATGCAATGTCTGTTGCAACCACTTAACTCTAGTGTTGCACCATGAAAGCATCTGTAAGAGGTATATAAATGAGTGTGACAATATTCCAAGCTTATTTTTGGACACCAAAACTTGAATTTCATATAATTTTCACATTATAAATCACAAAATATTATTTTTTCCCAACCACTTAAAAATGCTAAAAACCATTCTTAACTCATGAGTCATCACACCAACCCCTGATCTAAAGTATATATGTATGGTTGTTAGGTCACACAGTATGCATATTTTCAATATGACCAGATATCACTAATTTGTTTTCCCAGGGTGGCTGAAACCACCCACCAGATGTGAACTGTTATATCACTGGATGTGGTGGATGTGTTATATCACCGACAACACTTACTGTCAGACATTTTTATTTTTGACAATCTGATGTAATTGGTATCTTAATATAGTTTTAATTTGCGTTTCCCTACCATCTCTGACATTACTGATCATTCCATTTCCTCTTCTCTAATGTGCCTACTGAAGTTTGGTCCACTACTCTACTAGATGTGTTGTTTTTTCTTGTTAGCTTGTGAAGATCCTAATGTAGCCTTATGTGAGTTAAATGTACTGCAATATCTTTTCCCATGGTTTTGGAGACAGGGTCTCCCTCTATTGCCCAGGTTGGAGTGCAGTGGCACAATCATGGCTCACTGAAGCCTCAACCTCCTGGGCTCAATGAATCCTTCCTACTTCAGCCTCTCGAGCTAGGACTACAGGCACACGCCATCATGCCCACCTAATTTTTGTATTTTTTCTTTTGTAGAGAGAGGGTTTCCCCATATTGGCCAGGCTGGTCTCATACTCCTGGGCTCAAGCAATCCTCCCGCCTCAGCCTCCCGAAGTGCTGGAATTATAGGTATGAGCCACCGTCCCCAGCCCTTTTCCCAATGTTAATAAAAAAGAAGTATCTTTGTTTGGGTATGGCAGCTAATGCCTATAGTCTCAACGCTTTGGGAAGCCAAGTTGGGAGGACTGCTTGAGGCCAGAAGTTCAAGAGCAACTTAGGCAACATAGCAAGACCCCCATCTGTAAAAACAAAAAAAGCAGCATCTTTTATGGTTCATATTTTCTGTGTTTTAAGAAAATCTTCTCTACCTAGAAATCATTACAAACAATGTTTTAATATCTAAAAATGTTAAAGGTTTGCTTTTCCCATGTAAGTACGGATTCAATGTCATTCCCTCCTATGGGGATAACCAGTTGTCAAGAACTATTTATGAAAAGCTGTCTTTAAAGGAGTGCAATACCAACTTTGTCACAAGCCAAGTTTGTGGGTTTCCATATTCTCTTCTATTGCTCTACCTCTCCCTATACCATACTGTCATCTTAACTTTTATAGTTTTATACTAATTCTTCATATATGGTGAAAATAATTCTTCTCACCTATCACAACGTCTTCAGGAGTGCCTTGGCTACTCCTGACCTGTTAAGTCTTCCTCAAAAATTTTAGAATCAACTTTTCAACCCAACAAGAAAAGTTGTCATGATTCTGACTAGACTGATATAAAAATATAAATAACTGGAGAGCTCTGCTATCTTTCTAATAGCACCGTCAAATTTATAAAAATATTCTCTCTCTCCATTTATTTATACCTTTCTTAACATCTTCCAATAAAATTTTATAATTTTCTTTTAAAGGTTTAACACAAATTTTGTTACAAAATACTGGTTAGATACTTTGTATTTTTTCCTACCTGAAACGGTATCACTTTATTTATTGTTGATTTATAGAAATGCACCTCTGCTTTTATTTATTGAATTTAAATTCTGCTACCTTGCGAAGATTTCTAGTATTAACATCATATTGAACAAGCAAAGTGACAACAGGCATCCTTGTTTTATTCCTGATCTTAAAGGGTAAGTTTTAATAAGGCAAAAAAAAAAAAAATGCAGTAGCTATGATTGATCATTTAATTACTTAAAATAATAATACAAATATTGCAAAAGAAATCTAGTAGTTAAGGCCAGGAATGGTGGCTCACGCCTGTAATCCTAGCACATTGGGAGGCCGAGGTGGGCGGATCACCCGAGGTCAGGAGTTTGAGACCAGTCTGGCCAACATGGTGAAACCCTGTCTCTACTTAAAACACAAAACTTAGCCGGGCGTGGTGGCAGGCGCCTGTAATCCCAGTTACTCGGGAGACTGAGGCAGCAGAATTGCTTGAACCCAGAAGGTGGAGGTTGCAGTGAGCCGAGATCACGCCATAGAACTACACCCTGGGAGACAAGGGCAAGATTTCATCTGACCAAAAAAAAAGAAAGAAAGAAAGAAAGAAATCTAGTAGTTAGAAGTATTTAAATATTTATGGTGGGCTGGGCGCGGTGGCTCACGCCTGTAATCCCAGCACTTTGGGAGGCCGAGGCGGGTGGATCACAAGGTCAGGAGATCGAGACCACGGTGAAACCCCGTCTCTACTAAAAATACAAAAAATTAGCCGGGCGTGGTGGCGGGCGTCTGTAGTCCCAGCTACTCGGGAGGCTGAGGCAGGAGAATGGCGTGAACCCGGGAGGCGGAGCTTGCAGTGAGCCGAGATCGCGCCACCGCACTCCAGCCTGGGGGACGCCGTGAGACTCTGTCTCAAAAAAAATAAAAAATAAAAAAAATAAAATAAAATAAATAAATATTTATGGTGGAACAATTCTACAAATCAAACAAGCATAAAGATCACAAGAAGTAAGTTAATGTTGATGGGAAAAAGAGCCGAACTCAAGAGAAGTCTAAGAGAAGTTTAAAATAAAATTCCAAAAATGTTTCTCAAAATGATATCATTACTAAAAATAAATGCATAGCACCTAACTTTTATGTCTACTATATTGTTGTTCCTTAAAAAAACAAAGTTTCACTACAGGTATACCTCGGGTATATTGCAGGTTTGGTTCCTGACTACCAAAATAAAGCAAATATTCAGTAAAATGAGTCACAAATATTTTGGATTCCCAGTACAAATAAAAGTTACGTTGATACTATATAGTAGTGTAAGTACACAACAGCATTGTCTTTAAAAGTAATATATATACCTTAATTTAAAAATTTTACTGCTAAAAAATACTACCAATCATCTTTGCCTTCAGTGAATCGTAACTTTTTTGCTGGTGGAGGGTCTTGCCTTAGTGTTGATGGCTGCTGACTGTTCAGGGTGGTTGCTGTTGGAGTGGCTGTCACAATTTCTTAAAATAAGATAAAAATGAACTTTGCCACGTCAACTCTCCCTTTCATGAAAGATTTCTCTATAGCATGCAATGCTGTTTGATGGCATCTTACCCAGAGTAGAACTTTTTTCGAAATTGAAGTCAATTCTTTCAAACCCCTTGCCATTGCTTTATCTAGTTAGGTTTATGGAGTATTCTAAATCCTTTGTTGTCATTTCAACTATGTTCATAGCATCTTCACAAGGCGTAGATTCTGTCTCAAGAAACTACTTTCTTTCCCCATCCATAAGTAACTACTCATCCATTCAAGTTTTATCTTAAGATTGCAGCAATTCAGCCACATCTTCAGGCTCCACTTCTGATTCTAGTTCTCTTGCTATTGCCACCACACCTGCAGTTGAACTGGACTTCTTCCAAACTCCTGTCAATGTTTTGACCTCCTACCATGAACCAGAAATGTTCTTAATGGCATCTAGAACAGTGAAACTCTTTTCTGTTACTTTGCTCAGATCCACCAGAGGAATCACTGTCTGTGGCAGCTATGTGTTGGTCAATGTGGTGGGAAAAATTGTAGAAAGATGCAAACCTTCTTGGAAGGCCGGGAGATTTTATAAAAGCTTCGGAAAAGGATTTGGCTGAAGGCAGCCAGATTCTCTTACCCTGTGCCTGAAAGCTTAGGTTAGATAACAAGGAGATGTAAAGAAACTGATCTAGGTAAGTTAGTTTACTTAGGCCTTGGAACCTTGCCTTTAATCATCTGAGTGCAGGACTGCTCTGGGGGGGGATGACACCATGTTAATTACCCACAGGTATGTTGACTCAAGGCCTTTGTCAATAAATCTGTACTAAATAAATGCCTGCAGCACCAGTTTATCATGGCCACGGCTGCTACAACTCCTTACAATACCCTCCCTGGGATCCATGAGCAGCCCCAGTCCCCCAGCCTGCTCTTTCACTGGATACCTGTGTCTGAGTGTGTCGCTTGGTAAGGGTCTGAGGGTCAGACCCAGCAGCTATGGCCTTATGAAATGTATTTCTTAAATAAGACTTGACAGTCAGAATTACTCTTTGATTCATGGGCTGCAGAATAAATGTTGTATTTGCAGGCATGAAAACATTAATCTCATCGTACATTTCCATCACAGCTCTTAGGTAATTAGGTGCATTCTCAATGAAAAGTAATATTTTGAAAGGAATCTTTTTTATTAAGCAGCAAGTCTCAACAGTGGAATTAAATTATTTAATAAACCATGTTGTAAACAGATGTGCTGTCATCCAGCCTTTGTTGTTCCATATATAGAGCAGAGGCAGAAGATATTTACTGTAATTCTTAAGGGCTCCAGAATTTTCAAAATGGTAACTGAACATTGGCTTCAACTTAAAGTTACTAGTTGCACTATCACCTACTAACAAAGTCAGTCTGTTTTTTGACGCTTTAAAGTCAGGCACTGACTTCTCCTCTCTACCTATGAAAGTCTTAGATGGCATCTTCTTCCAATAGAAGGCTGTTTTGTCTGCACTGAAAATCTGTTGTTTAGTGTAGCCACCTTCACCAACGGTCTTAGTTAGATCTTCTGGATAACTTGCTGCAGCTTCTACATCAGCACTCATTTTTACGTTGTGGAGATGGCTTCTTTCCTTAAACCTCCTGAACCAATCTCTGCTAGCTTCAAACTTTTCTTCTGCAGCTTCCTCACCTCTCTCAGCCTTCACAGAATTGAAGAGTTAAGGCCTTGTTCTTGATTAGGCTTGGCTTAAGGGAACATTGTGGTTGGTTTGATCTATGCAGACTACTAAAACTGTCTTATCAGCAATAAAGCTGTTCTGCTTTCTTATCATTTGTGTGTTCACTGGCGTAGCTTCCTTCAAGAACTCTTCCTTGCCATTCAGAACTTTTCAAATTATATGGCGCAAGAAGCCCAGCTTTTGGCCTATCTCTGCTTTTGACATGCCTTCCTCACTAAGTGTAATCTTTTCTAGCTTTTGATTTAAGTGAGAGACACATAACTCTTCCTTTCACTTGAATGCTTAGAGGCCACTGAAGGGTTATTAATTTGCATCCTTTCAATACTGTTGCTTAGCAGAGTGTGGTGGTATATGTGTTGTATCTTAGGGAACAGGGAGATCCGAGGAGAGGGAGAGAGACAGGCAAACGGCTGGTCGAGGTCGGTGGAGCAGTCAGAAAAGCAGTCACATTTATTGATTAAACTTGCCGTCTTGTATGGGCACAAGTTTGTGGCACTTCAAAACAATTACAATAATGACAACAAAGATCACTAATCAAAAATCACCACAAAAGATATAATAATGAAAACCTCTGAAATACTCTAAGAATTACCAAAATGTGACATAAAGACACAAAGTGAGCACATGCTGTTGGAAAAATGGTGCCTATGGACTTTTTCTGTGTAGGGTTGCCATAAACTTTCCATTTGTTGGGGGGGAAAAAAAAAGTAGTATCTGTGAAGTACAATAAAACAAAGCACAATAACATGGACATGCCTGTATTTTTGAGTCACAACTCATTTCATGCTCTCCAGATATTTATTAAGTCTTGGCAAATGATGTTCTTGATACTGCATCAGGTACTACAGGTGGTACAAGCATGAAGGTAATGACCCACATCTAATCACACTGTTAAAACACCAATCTAAGAGACATGTCATTCACATTACAAAAGAGAAATATCAACTAAGGAAACCTGACAGGAAAAGAAACATCAAGATAGGGAAGTTTCTGAAAAGGTTTTACCAGAAAGCAGCATATGATACAAGGTTTTGTTTGTTTAAAGTAAGTTTTTTCTACAGTTATTTTGTTTCTGGCTCTCTTTGACCTAAAACCCTCTAATGGACTTCCCCTGTCCTTAAGACATTCTTTCCCTCTGGTCCATTTTGTTCTAAAGAACACTGTTATTGCAGGACCAATAACTGAGACAGTTCTCACTAAAGAGATTCCAGAGTCAAGTAAGACGAGGATACAGTTTATACTCTATTTGTCCTGGTAGATTCACATTGCATATTGTCCTACTAAAGGGTCTGTAAAGTTCTGCAATAAGGAAAAGTAAAGGAATCTATTTAACTATGTTAACTCAGAATGTCCCATTTTTAAGCATGGGATTGTCCCCATCCTCCTTGTTGTTTTTGTATAACATAAAGCAGGTTTCAACTAGCAATAAATAAAGCAGCAAAGATTGACTCCATATCCTAGAATCAGACATTCTTTTAAAAAAAAAAAAACATGGCTGATGTGCTTTCTGCAAAACTGGTATTTCTGCGAATCTGGAAATTCTGTAAAAAAGGATCCCATTGTGTTGTAAAGCCAATCACAAGGAAGACCTTCACAAAGTGAAGGTTAATTTTGAAATAACTGTCTTTAAGTTAATATTTTTGTATTACCCTTCAACATAACACATATCATTATATAATACAAATAGTTGTGGACAAAAATAGGAAATCCAAAAGTCACCCTAAAAGAAAAGAACCTATAAATCCCTAATTTTAAAAAAATCTACAAACTTCTCAGAGAAATAAAATTGGTCAGCTATTTTACTATCAATTATTGTTTCTACGTTTAGAATATCATATTATAAAGACTATATCTAGCATTAAATATTGCATTCAACAAATCCGACAGTATTTCAACTGTGTGAATAGAGTTAACACAGGAGGTCCATTTTACTTAGGTCGTGCTAATCTCTAGCGGATTCCTGGAGTCACGGCAATGACCCTAGCCAAACTCTGAGAACTATGTTCCTGGATTGTTCACAGTCACTTGTTAATGATCTTTTTGTGTGTGCTCCAGGCAGTGAGTCAGGATGTACCAGGCTGTCAGCATTGTTTTAAAGTAATCATTAAGATTTATGATGTGTACCTGGTGTCTGGTGTGGGGTCCCAAGTATCAGTTACCAGAGCTGGTCATATGGTAGGAATGTGCTTATGTGACTAGCTCCCTGTAAGAACTCTGGACTGTAACACTTGTGTGCTTCTCTGGCTAGAGACATCTTGCATGTGTCTCTATCACTCACTGCTGGAGAGAAAAGCATGTCCCTGTGATTCTCAGAGAGAGGACTTGCAAGCCTATGCCTACCCTCTCTACCATTTACCTTCTTCCTGCATTGTATCCTTTGCTGTAATAAACCTGAGTCATGAGAACAACTTTATGTTGCGTGCATCATTCCAGAAAATCAGTGGCAACTGGGACCTCTCCACCCTCCACAAAACAGATTCCATTAAAGAATTTAGTTTGTCATCATACCTACTTTTCTCATTACTTGTCAGAAGCTGAATGATCATAATCACAACTTCTTCAAATGAATAAATCAGCATAGAGGAAAAAAGTTAACAGGCGTAAGACTGCTATCCTTAGAAGGACTTGGTTGTCGAGATTGGCCCTTGGCTGGCATGTGGACGCTTGAATGGTGAACAGTTCCCTACACTGATATAAAACTTTCCCTAAAAGATAAGTGTGATTCACTGTGCCTAAACTTTAGAAACAACATTGTTTGTATAAACACCTGCTTTCCTTCTGGGAATCTGGAATTTTGGTATGTGCTAGGCAGAAGATGCCTACATGACCAGCCTCAACAAAAATCTTGGGCACTGACTCTCTAATGAGGTTCCCTAGTAGACAACATTTCACACATGTTGTCACGATTCATTGCTGGAGGAATTATGTACATCCTGTGTGACGCCACATGGAGAGGAGTCTTGGAAGCCTGTGCCTGTTTTCCTCTGAACTTCACCCCGTGCACCTTTTTCCTGTGCTGTAATAAATCTTAGCTGTTAGTACAACTGTATGCTGGATCGTGTGAGTCCTTCTAGCCAATCACTGAACCTGGGGTGGGTCTTGGGAACCCACACAAAATCAGCATATTAAGACAGAAGTAAGTGACTATTAGGCCAAATGCTGAAATTTAAATATGAGTTCAAATTTCAGTTCCAACACTTATTAGTTATGTGACTCCTCGCAATGTTACTATATTTGCAAAAACCTGAGCCTCTTCATTCCTTTAAATGAGAAAAACATATCTTCCTTATAGTCCCATTGCACTAAACTAAATGAGAAAATGAACAACACATTCGTACATGACAGTACACACTTGGTAAATTTTAAATGGTATTATTTCTAGAGGCACCTTCTCAGATTAAATAAACAATGGAGAGCCTTTCTCATGTATACTTATGCAACAAGAACTCAAATGGTCATTTGGAACACTGCAAAGCAAAGCTCACAGACAAACTTTCACGCTGTATCTTCAACACTGGCTCTGGGAATGATTTCCAGATCACATGACAGGATTACTGGGTAAGTTCAAGCAGGTTAAATCCTATAAAACAAGTATTTTCAATTTCTGAACCTGGTCCTCATTTAGCCTTCAGATTGACCTCCCTAATCAGAAGTGTGTATACTAATTAATTAGTATTGGGACTATGCTTTATTGTTACATTTCTCAAATTACTAAACTGGGATTTTAGTACAAGCCATTCTCTTGTTTGTTATGAGGCATAAAGTCCAATCAACATAATTTTTAAAACCTAAGAAGCTAGCTGTAAGATCAAACCCTAATGTAAGGGAAGGAGAGCCCTAAAGTCATTCACTCCCAACTATCAACTTACCCCAAAGTGGTTTTTCAAATGAATTCATATCCCAAATCCACATGTCCCACATCTCCTGTTGAAAAATAAACGTCCTAAAATCAGTTTGTCTCAGAATAACTCTATTCTCCCCCCTTAGTCAGCCACCCTGTTACACTTAACTATAGGCAGCTACCACTTGATGCCAGGATCATGCCTTATTCAGCTACTTCCCCAAAACTGAGCACAGTACGTGGCACAAAATGTGTTTAATGTATATTACATGAATGAGTGAGTTAATAAATAAATTATTACTGAGATCCAATGCCAAGCTCAGTGGAAATACAAAATTATCTCTCTCCCTCTTAGAAAACTGTGAGGATCTTAACTTTCCAGGTGGGAAGGCCAAAGACACCTACACAGCACTGTGGGAGACACTGTTCCTTATCCCATCCTGACATTTTTCATTGCATTGGACCCCCAGCTGAATTCAAGTGATTATTCTCTGCTAGGTCACCTATTCCTGACTGGCCCAAGCCAACCACGGTCATTCCATTCCTCTAGCTAATACAAGTGACCAAATCCTGACTGATGGGACCCAAAGGGAGGTCTGCTAGGAAGCATTCAGAAAAAGTTATATCTCTCATAGAGATGTTGAAGGAGAAACTACACTTTTCAACCTTTGGTTATTGTTGGAGAGTACAGAAGTAGTGTATGCTTAGAAGTAATGTAACCATCTTGAGGCCATGAAGGAAGTCATCACCAACATGCCATCACTGACATGCTGAGGATGACAAATTGAAAAAATGGAGAGCACACCGGACGTTCATGATTTCATGGAGCCAGACCAATCCTAAGACCAGACCTCCCCACGTCTGAACTTCTTGTTATGCAAGATGATAAAGCCCTCACTGATTTAACTGCTACTACAGTGGGTATTCTGCTACTACAGTGAAAAGCATCCTGATACACCAATCTACAACTACAATTACTGATTTATATAGGTATATATCCTGTCAAGAAAAAAATGAAGATACAAATCAGTGGAGGACCTAAATTAAGGACTCTACTTTTACAGGAGACTGCAAAGAAGCAGAACTTCAACATAAACTTTAAGAGCTACAAACTAGAACCTGGTATACGACCTGCTCATCTCAGACATGGCATTACTTAGTCTATCACAGAATCACATATCCCTAATTCACTCAAACTTTCTCCAATATGTACAAAACACTACACTAAGCAGTCTGATGCACACAAACATAAAAAATGTTCAGTCCCTATCCTCAATGAGCTTGCAATATAGAAGGAGAGATAATAAAGTGAGTTTGCATGTCATTTCACAACTTAAATCTTTGCAAAAGATGCCAAGAGTTGTGATGGGCTATAGTGCACAAAAAAGAGAAACTGGTGGGGAGAATGACTGGAGAATTGGTATGAGTTAGGAAAAGGCAAAATAATATCTCAAGTCAACAAAATAGTGTGAGTTAAAATAGGGAGGCAAGAAATTGCAGGGAGTGTCTGGGGAACAGCAAACAGAAGAATTAATTGGGAGATATAACTAAAGGGGTGTGTTCAGAACAAAGGAAATCTTAACTGTCATGCTAAGGAGTATGAAGAGCAAAGGCCAGGTAAGTCATTAATTTCTTCTCATATTTTAATTTTTAATCGCACGAAGATGAATGCCAGATCATTACAACAGAACACTGCGTTAGAGTTTCAGAAAAATATGCATCTTTTCCCCACTCTGAACTCAGACACAGGAAAATACATCGCCTACCAGGGGAACAGTGTCTGGGAAGTAAAGGATCCAGCAGGAACTTCTTCCAGGCCAGGGGCCCATGTTATTTTCTGGTCATGGAATCCCCCAAATCTCTAAGATTTTCTGTATGTTTTTGATATAACACCAACCTCTCCAATTATCATTCTATTCGTTCTTCCTTCCTTTACCATCTTCTGCACAAGAAATCTTTATTCTCTAACCCTAAGGCAAGTCTTCACTTCATCGAAACCGTCTGTTAATCAAGTCACTGTAATGTCCTACCTAGCAACACAAGTCTCTTTCTCAGCTTCATTCTACTTGATATCTTAGCCATCTTAAATTATTTTTAGCATAGACAGGCTATAAATAAAATAAAGCCTCTTCTCTTGGCTCCCAGGGTCATTTCTTGTTCTACTTTTCTGACCACGCTTTGAAGTCTTCTTTATTGGCTCCCCACTCTTCTCCGGATCTGTTCTCAAGCCCCCTGACACTATACACATCCTCCCTGGGAAGTTCATCAGTGGCACAGCTTCACCCGCCATGTGCCAGTGGCTTCCATATCTGTATCTTTTCCCCAGGACTCTTTGGTTAGATTGTAAACATGCCCAGCATGGGAATTATGTTTTTCATACTTGAGCCCTAAAGATGTTACGAAATGTCTGAAGAGAGCAGAAACTCATCTACAAGACAGCATCTCCACCCCCAATGTTATTCTTTATTTTTTCCTAATGCTTTACTTTCCACTGTAGCACCAACTACTAACTTACATCAAAATGTATCTTAATTAATTTATTAATTATCTTGTAAGCTGCAAAATGACAGGAGCTTTATGTTGTTTAATGTTATTACTACATCATCTGGAACAGTACTTGGCACAAGATAGAAGAGTTCAATAATTATTTAGTAAATAAATAAAAATGCCAGAAAACAGTATCATGTGAGAAGGAAGAAAGGCAATTGAAATGAAAGCATTTTCAGGTCGTTGTATTTAGGGATAGGGTAGAAAGATTAATTTTAGCTTTTTTAAAGAGCAAATATGTTGACAATTAAAAGGTAACAATGAATTAAAAAAAACAGAATGTGTAAGTTAAAAATCAAAGTTGAAAAAGGAGGAAATAGAAAATCAATCACTTTAAATGAGAAAGGAATTTAAAATAATAGAGAAACCACACCTATAGACAGCACAAATGGTAGAAATAAAACCCAAAACATCAGTTATTAAAATTAAGACAAAATGACTACATATATCTAAATTGTCAAATTGGATTAAAAAAAAAAAACAAGCTAAATGCTATTTACGAAACAAACACCAAAAACATAAGGATTCAGAAAAGCTGAAAGTGAAAGCATGAGAGACTTACACACAGAAAAGTAGAGTAGCTTATTCTAGACTAACCTACTCACAAATAACGGCAGTTACCAGCCTACACTGTGCAGAGTTACTGAAACTCAAGAAGGAAGTCACAATCAAATTGGCTTGAAGCATCAAAGGATGAGGTCTGGAACTAGCAGGCAACTGGAAAGTGAGGGAGGAAATACTAGAAAAGTAAGAACCCTAAAATATGTATGTAAACTTCACTACCATCTTTAGTTGGACTTTGAATCATACAACACAGGGCAGACTCCAGAGGCTCCAAAGAAAAGGAACATTTAGATGGCTGAAAGAACTGAACAGAGGTATCCATGATGTTGCCCAATGCTAGGGAGGCAGAGTTCGGAGTTTAAATCTAGCCAGCAAGGAATCAATATTCATTAAGAGAAGAAAGAACTGAGGGTCAAAAACAAAAACAAACAAACAAAAAACCATATTATCCACAATATCCAGTCTACAAAAAATTACTAGGCATGAAAATAAACAGAAAAGTTGAGTCAAAAAAAGCAGTCAATGCTATTGAACAGATGATGACCCAGATGTGGAAATCAGTTGGCAAGGACTACAATGTACCTACTATAAATATGTTCAAGAAATTAATAATGAACAGAGGAAACTCTTATCAAACAAATTAAAACTATAAAAGAAGAACCACACAGAATCACGTAAAACACAAAAATATAAAGTCTAAAATGGGAAATTCACTTGATGGGATTACAGCAGATTATAAACAACAGAATACAGGGTTAGTCAATTTAAAGGCAGATCAAAAGAAATTATCCCATCTGAAGAGGAAAGAAAAATCTTTAATGAACAGAGCCTCAGTGAGCTGTGGTATAGCATAAAATTTAACATATGTGAAATCAGAGTTGCAGAAGGAGAGAACAGAGGAAACAGGACAAAGAAAAATACATGGAAAAAAAAAAAACCTTGATAATGGCCACATTTGCGGAAGAACAAAATTGCAAGTCTAAGTCCAGTGAAACCTAAGCAGATAAATACAAAGAAAACCACAACCACAGCACATCTTGTTTAAACTGCTGAAAACCAAAGATAGAGAGAAAATATTCAAAGCATCCACAGGGAAAAAAAATTATGTACAGGAAAAAAAAAAAAAAAAAAAGGATGACTTCTCATTATACATATCGAAGACATTTTCAAGTAAAGAAATGTCAAAAGAAATTATCTCTCACAGATGTGTACCATAAGAAATGCTAAAGGAAGTTCTTCAGGTAAAAGGGAAATGACACAAGATGGAAACTCAGATCTGTGAGAAAGAACGAAGAACACCAGAAACGGTAAATATATGAATAAATATAAAAGCCTGATTTCTTCCCTCTTCATTTCTTAAAAGTTGTATAACCAATTAAAACAAAAGTTATAATTCTGTGTTGTACAACTTATATGAAGATGTGAAAGATGACAAGATTAGAACAAAGAAAGGAGGTGTAGGTAAGAGGAACTATAATATATAGCTGTAAACAACTTACATATTATATAAAATAGTAAAACTCAGCAGTCCTTTATGACACTTAAAACGAAAGAACTCATGGAAAACTAGAAATAAGAATTTGGTTAACTTGACAAAAGATATCTGCCCCAAATCTACAGTTAAAAAAACTACTCACTGTTAAAGTTAGGAAAAAGGCAAAGATAAATGTCTTCTATTACTTCTTCCTGTCAAAAATGTACTAGAGACCCTATCTAGCACAGTACAATAAGGAAAAAAAAAAAAAGATTTAGAATCAGAAAGAAGAAAACGAACAAAAAATAAAAGAAAATCCAAGAAAATAAAGACAATTCAGCAAGGTTGCTGGATACAAGATGAACATACAAAATTCGATTAAAGTCTTCTGTACCAATAACAACTAGAAAATTGTTAAGCCAGGTGCTTTGGCTCATGCCTGTAATCCCAACACTTTGGAGGCTGAGGCAGGAGTACTGTTTGAGTCCAGGAGTTCGAGACCAGCCTGGGCAACACAGGGAGACCCTGTCTCTACAAAAAATACAGAAGTTAGCCAGGCACGGTGGCACATGCTTGTAGTCCCAGCTACTTGGGAGGCTGAGGGGGGAAAATTGCTTGACCCTAGGAAGTCGAAGCTGCAGTGAGCTGTGACTATGCCACTGCACTCCAGCCTCTGTGACAGAGATCCTAACTCTTAATGAAAAAAAATAATAATAATAATAAAAGAAAAAGAAGAAAATTGCTTAGAAAGATCTATCAAAAAATTAAGGAATATTATCCTTACGTGTGGAAGGTTTTCTATAGTAAAGAAAAAACTATATTAATCTGTGTACTTACTATAGTTCCAATCAAAATATCAATATAGTTTTTTAAATAGAACTTTAAAAGTAGATCCCAAAATTACATGGAAGAGGAAAGCCAAGAAAGCCATTACAATTTTGAACAACAAGGTGAGAGAACTCTGTCTACCATACATCAAGATATGGTAACTACATCAGTGTGATACGCAGGCAGACACAGATGAAAAGACCAATGAAACAGAAGACAGCCCAGAATCAGACCCACATGAATATGCAAACTTCATATATGACAGAGACGGCACTATAAATCCATGTGAAAGGGGGGGCTATTCAGTAAATGTTCATTCATATGTAAAAGTAAAATTCCTACCTCATACCATACCAAAAAAACATTTTAAAGGCTTAAAGGCATAAATCTCTAACACTCTAAACTACAGGCAACTACTGTCACATCATTACATCAGAAGAATTTCTTAAGCAATATTCAAAAAGCACAAACCACAAAAGAATGAATAATTTCTACTACATAAAAATTAAAATTTTTGATATAACCAAAGACATCGTAAGATATGCGAAAGCCTGGGAAGAAATATTCATAATACAGATAATGAACAAAAGATTAGTATCCAAATGTATTAAAAACTTCTACAAACCAAAACAAACAACAGGCCAATTGCGGTGGTTCACGTCTATAATCCCAGCACTGTAGGAGGCCAAGGCAGGAGGATCACTTGAACCCAGAAGTTCGAGACCAGCGTGGGCAACATAGGAAGACCCCATCTCTACAAAAAGCAAAAAGTAAAAAAAAAAAAAAAAAAAATTAGCCA
This sequence comes from Theropithecus gelada, assembly GCF_003255815.1. Taxonomy (NCBI): domain Eukaryota; kingdom Metazoa; phylum Chordata; class Mammalia; order Primates; family Cercopithecidae; genus Theropithecus; species Theropithecus gelada. The sequence continues at coordinate 27,634,591 of NC_037686.1, read as the reverse complement.
GGTGTGTTGACAGGCACCTGTAGTCCCAGTTATTTGGGAGGCTGAGGTCGGGGGATCACTTGGGCCTGGAAGGCTGAGGCTACAGTGAGCTGTGATCCCACTACTGCACTCCAGCCTGGGCAACAAAGCGAGACTTTGTCTCTAAAAAATAAATAAATAAATAAAACAACAAAGACACATACAATTGAAAAATGGCCAAAAGATATGTATGGGTAAATCACAGACAAAGAATCATAAACACGGAACATATAAGACAAGATATAAAAATATGCTCAATCTCCGTAGTACTCAGGAAAATGAATGTGACCTCATCAAACCGGCAAAAACACAACTAGTAAGAAACAAGGAAATGGGACACTCACACACTGTTGTTCCAAGTGTAATTTGGCACAGCCACTTTGTAGAGCAATCTGGCAATATTATCTCATAAATATCTCATAAAGCTGAAGAAAGCACTACCCTCTCACTCACTAATTTCACTTCTAGCTGCAGTCCCTGGAGAAACTCTTACACATGAGTATAAAGAGAAATGACTGCAGGATTGTTTACAACGGCAAAAAAAAAAAAAAAAAAAAAAAGTAACAACCTAAATGTACACATGAACTATATAATAGATTACTATATAGCAAGAAAAACAAACTAGAATTATGTGCATCACTATCAGTAAAAAATGTTGAATGAGACAAAAGCAATTTGCAGAATATGTACAGTATGTTCCATTAATATACAGCTTTAAAACATATTAAAATAAAACAGACTGCTTATGGACACAAACATTGTAGAAAATAATATGCACGAGAATAATTTACCAAATTCTTACTAGTGGTTGTTTCTGAGGAGGGAGGGAGGGAAGGACTTCAACTATATCAGAAATTATTCTATATAAAAGATCTAAATTGTGGCAGACTGCTAGTTGTTCATTCAATATTTTCCTCTTCTTTTTTTTACAAATCAAACTGCTGTATTAGTAAAAGTGACAATTTACACCTTCTGGCCTGCCTTGAAGATTAGGGTGGCCAATATCAGAAATCACTGGGTGGGAATATGGGAAAGATTTTTAAAGGGACCAACTTCACGGAGAGAAGGGCCCTTTTGCCCTCACCCCTCCTTGATTCTGCTGCCTGGAAAACAAACACAACAGATGGAGCTGCAAGGACCTTCTTTGCAACCAGGAGATACCCCTGAGAAGGCAAGTCATAAGCTAAAGAATGCAAAACAGAAAGATAAAAGGAGCTGGGTCTTTGGTGACCACATAGCTGCCATTTCCTGAGAGGAAAAAACCTCTACCTTGTTTAAAGCACCTTTTTTGTGGGGGAAGAGGGAATACAGGGACCTTTTCCATGCTGCCAAACCTAATGCTAACAAACACAGAAGGAAATCAGTCAAAACAGAAAAATAAGACAAGACATAGGGGAGAGGTGGCTTCATGGCTTATTCCTTATCGTCTGCTAATGGTACTTTTGTATAGGCTTTACATTTTTTATTTCAAAAAACCTTTTACTTTCTAAACTTTAAACAGAGATTCTTAAATGTTACCCACAAACAAGTGTTGGTCCATAGATCAAGTTAAAAAGCAAAGACAACATGTATACTCCATGAGGTGGCCCACCAGAGTGGATAAAGAATTCACTAGAAGTTTGCCAACGACACTACTGAGCGCAGACAGTTACTACACTGTTGTCATCAGTACTGCCACTGCCAGTTTGGATAACAAACAAGACTGTATGATCCCACAGTCTCTTGGCGCTGCACTACGGATGAGAAAGACCAAAAACAATTTGCAGACTAAATGGAAATCTCTGTTGTCACTCCCTTTTCCCAATTTTCTTTTTTTTTCCCATGCATTCCCCAGAGCTCAGTGCCATACTTTTCCTCCTCCACAACTGGATCATCTGTGAGGAGAAAAAGAAGAAAAAAATCTCAAAGGACAGTAGTACCCTTAGATGAAATTTTTTTTTTACATTTGTATGCATGAAGGTTCCTTTGAGAACTACTTTCCTTAATACACTGTCTGATGTTACTTGGTTACTGACAAGCAACTTTTGAGATCTAGAAAGTTTTCAGATTTGCTAAACAGACCAAATAAAAACCAAAACTTGAGTTAGGGCAGATTTTAGACTTTTGGCCCTAATAATAGCCTGAAATATTTAGTTACCATTGAAAAAACAAAACAAAACACCTTTTCATTTATTAGCATGTTACAGAAAGACAGTGTTCTGGTTAGTCACAAATTCTACCTTACAGATTTATCACAGGTATCACACACCGCAAAACAACCATACCCTTCCTTTTTCCTTTAACTAATCAGTAATTTGGTGTATCAGTTTTTGAGGTGCTGTTTTTTCTAACTTGGTTTCTCTCTTACTAGTCTCTCCCTAATGTCATTTAACTTCTCTTAGTTTATAGCATTACTGGTTGTTCTGCATTCTTGCCTGCTGATTTTCCTGTGAAAAGCTATTCTCTGCCTCCCTCCTTCAATTCGGTCTGCCCTGTAGTCTCAGACTGCTTCTGCATTGCTATCAGTTAAGATCCATTCCAGGGGATAATCTCTAGTGTCTTTTCTTGATATTTGTTTCAGCTCTTTAGGGGGCTGATTATAGGATTTGGTTCCTGCTCTCAGAACAAACAAACAAACAAAACCAGTGCAGTACAATTAAGTTGACATCTTAACAATGTAATAGGAAAGTTAAGTAAACTGTTGGAAAAAAAATCCTCTGAAATAAACCTGCTATTTAATTCACATCAATAACTCAAACATTTCTTCTGCATTATTTTTTAAAATTCTAATTCTCAAAACTGTATTCTACTAAACCCTCTAATCACTTGGGCTATCTCTCCTTTCCTTTTAAATACACTAAACAGTTACACATGTTTGTCTTTATTACCTATAATGTAACGAAAAGATAAATTTTTTGCAGATGTCATTTCTCCATTTGAGCTTTAGAGAATTTAAAAATTAAGTTCATCCAGGAGCAGTCTTTTTCAAACACACGTTAGTCTAGTCTCAAACTTCCTTCTTGAGACCCTAACCATAAATTCAAGAGGAATAACTAAAAAATTTTACAGATATATTTAAACTATTTAAATATACCAAAGAACATATACTCTTTAATGAATACAAGATTATTTTACAGGTTTAGACTGCATTTAATGTAAATAATGTAAAATTATGATGAATGAAAATGATGTAAAATTATTTTCCTAACGGTACTGCACATAATGCTATCTCATTGCACAAGAAAGATCAGAAAACAGTGAACAGTTTTGCATTTTGCTGTGCTGTTAACTGCAGTAGTGCTCTCTATACATGTTAAGTGCTTGGCTATCAAAAAAAAAAAAAAAAGAACAGCAAAGCAGTCTTAAAAGATGACACCTTTACCTGCTAGAGCAAAGTTTATGGTTTCATTACAAAGAACCCTAACCTGAAGAAAGAGTTATCACAAAGAAAAGAAGAAGAGGGCCGGGCGCGGTGGCTCAAGCCTGTAATCCCAGCACTTTGGGAGGCCGAGACGGGCGGATCACGAGGTCAGGAGATCGAGACCATCCTGGCTAACACGGTGAAACCCCGTCTCTACTGAAAAATACAAAAAAAACTAGCCGGGCGAGGTGGCGGGCGCCTGTAGTCCCAGCTACTCGGGAGGCTGAGGCAGGAGAATGGCGTGAACCCGGGAGGTGGAGCTTGCAGTGAGCTGAGATCCGGCCACTGCACTCCAGCCTGGGCGACAGAGCGAGACTCCGTCTCAAAAAAAAAAAAGAAGAAGAGACAAGGAGAGAAATAATTTTTAAAATAGGTATTGTTTTATTTCTTTTTAAGGAAAGCTTTTTTTAAAAAAACTAAATGTACTATGTTGATCTTGTTTGAGTTCTGAATCTACAAATCAACTTAAAAAGAAACTTCAGGGACCACTGAGGAAATACCATTATGAACTGGGTTATAGATGCTACTAAAAAATCACTGTTAATTAGGAATGATAGCAGCATTGTGGTCATATTCAAAATGTTCTCATTTTAAAGGATCTGTACTGAAGGAGGTTAGAGGTAAAATGACATGATGATCTCTACTGCTTTAAAATACTTGGGCTTGAGAGCAGGGGAGTGAGGGTAGATTGAGAGGTGGAGCACAAGTGGGAAAATGTGTTTGCTGAATGTGGAGGATGGATACAGGTTTAAGGGGACTCGTTTCACTGTTCTGTCTACTTTTATATATGTTAGAATTTCTCGGAATACGATGTTAAAACAAAGAAGTAACTTTTAAACTTGTTTCAGAGAGCTAAAAGCTAAATTAGGATTATCAGTGGATTTAACATCTTACTTTGGCAGGCCAAATACTGCATACACTGGTGTTCCGTGAACAAAATCAAGGCATATAGTAGACATTTGTTCAGTTAACAAATTTGGTAAGTGCCCTACTATATGCCAAGCATTTTACCAGACCATATGAGAACAAAGATGAGTTATACAATGTCACTGTCTTCAGGGAGGAAATGGTCAATATAAATACCTGTAATAAATGATTCTTGGTGGTGTGAGAGAAGAGCCTAGAGAAGAGTAGCCACAGACAGGAAATGGAGGGGGGAGCTGTCTGAATGCCTGCAATGTGCGGCTTGCATTACATTCACCCATCACTGCTGCTCAAATGGGGAAGGAACTACTCATAAAGTTTTGTTTGTTTTCACACCACACCTCACTCCGGCATAAATGAGTCAGGATCTATGGTTACAAGGTTCCTCGGTGGATGATTAGGCATTACAGAGAGAATTTTATCGTAATAACAACCCTTTCAAGTGGGTTTTATCTTCGTTTTCAGTTGAGGAAGCTGAAGAGTCAGAAGTTTGAGGGGTGGATCATACTAGAGGACTGGAAGGTCTGAGAACTCACGGAATGTGAAGAGTGGTGCCAATACAAAGGAGGACAGAGCTCTGAAAAAGGAGTCCGGGATGATGCTAACTGCCACAGAGAAAGATTACGTGACACTGGAAGCTGTTTCTGCCAAGTATTCAGCAAGCTACCATGAACGTGGAGATTTAAACACAACACTAAAACACTAGAAGGTTTTTACAACCTGTGCTAAGCAAAAGAAATCAAACATTACTCGAGACTTCAGGTGAGGATATTTCAAGTCTTAGTACTTCTCATTAGCCATATGCAATGCAGGTCAGACAAAAAAAAAAAAAAAAAAAAAACAGAGTTTCCAAAGCAATAATGGCTATATTTCTTTTAATAGAGATATAAATTAAAGAGGAGAATAAAAGCATAACAACAATTACCAAGCACTTACTGTGTGCTGAGCACTTTGATGGGCACTGTCTAACAATCCTCCCAACAACCCAGTAAGCCAGGTACTATCATGTGCCCCATCTTACAGACAGGAAAACTGACACTTTAAAAAGTTAGGTAATTTGGCCAGCGTCACATAGACTATAAACATCAAGGCCAGAATTCAAAATTAGTCATGTCCCAGCAACTATGATGAAACCCACAAACCTGTATCCTTTACCTTGTCTACCTCTGCAATTTACATATATTAAATCGTATTATAATGTATTCTTCTGCGACCTTTTAAATCCAACATTATGTTTTTAAGACTCATCCATATTGATGTAGTTCACTAACTTTGGTGTCATAGAGCAAGGGCTGGCAAACTAGTATTTTTGTAAATAAAATTTTATGGGAATGCAGACACTCTCATTCATTTATGTATGGTTTTTCAGCTGCTTCTGCACTACAACATCAAAGTTGTTGGCCTCTACAGAGACTGTATGGCCTGCAAAGGCTAAAATACTTAAAATACTTACTATCTGGCCCTTTACAGAAAAGTTTGCCAACTTCTGCCATGGAGTAGTGCGGTGGTATACTTGACAATGTCCAATTTTTACAATTTTGTCAATGTAGCTTTAATTTGTATTTCCCTGAAAACAACACTGGCTATTCATTTTTCTCCTAAGAAACAGTTCTTGCTTTCTTTTGCCGTTAACTGTTTTCACACTTACGTATGTATGGGTACTGACAAAAGGGTGTGTGCATTACTGTGACTTTAAAAATCCTTGTCCTTTGTATGAGAAATATCTTCTACTTGCGTATTTGTGACTAGTCTTTACACTCTCCTTTTCGCGTACAAAAAACCCACGAGATCTTAATTTTAGTACAGCCAAATTAATAAACCTTTTCCTTCAACAATTGTGCTTTCGGTTTCCAAAGCCTGAGGTCTAAAATACTCTCTAATATTTTCATCTGAAGGCTTAAGTTTTGCCTTTCACAATCTAGTCTTTAATCCATCTGAAATTGTTTATTTCTAATACGGTGTTACCATTTTTTAAAATGTGGCTAATAATCTCAACACCATTTAAAGAGTATTCCATTTCCTTGATTTGTAACATTAGCTCTGTCATGTATTAGGTTTCCAGGTACTTAGAGTTCTGGTTTTTGCCTTAATTTCCTTCCATTATCTATTTGTCTATGCTTGTCCAAATATTACACCATCTCAATGATTAAAGTTTTACACTGCCTTAAAATCTTGTAAGACAAGTACTTGCTTCAGGAATGTCTTAGCCATTCTTGACCCTTTGTATTTCCAAATAATTTTTTGAATTAACTGGTCAAATTCCACAAAAACAAACAAAACCATACCCTGCTGGGTGTTTTTTAAAAGAGCGATAAATTCATATATTAAAGACAGATTAACTGATATGTTTATAGGAAACCATCTTTCTCTCTATGAACACGGTATGTCCTCACATTTATTTAGGTCTTCTTAATGTCTTTCGATATATTTCTATACCTTTCTAGTTAAAGGTCTTGCCCTCTCTTTTTCTATTTATTCCTACGTGGCTTTTTTTTTTACTATTGAGAAATATTTTTATTACATTTATTATTGCATGCTGCTAGTTTGGAGTAATAGAACTGACTTTACCATATTGATCTTCTTGCTGATTAATTGGCATTCCTTGCAGATTCTGGATATCAGTCCTTAAATTTTACTATATCAATCATATATTTAGCAACTTAATAAACTCCTGAATTTTCTATGAAGGTATTTATATTCACTCTAAGGAATGATCATTCTGTTCATTCCTCATAGCCTTGCAGCTCTTTGTTGCTTTACTGCACTAACTCGTATCTCCAGTGCAATCGTGAAGAGGCAGCGTAACAGTGGGCATCTTTATATTGCTGCTACTTTTCAAAGGAATGCCATTAATGTTTCTCTATCAAATACTATGTTTGCTGTAGGTTTTTCACAGATGCCCTTTGTCAGGTTACAGAATTTCCCTTCTGTTCTTAGTTTGTTATGAGTTTTTACCATAAAAGAGAGATGAATTTTAATAAATTCTTTTTCTGCATATTTTAGGATGATATAGTTTTTTTTAACTTTAAACTGCTTGTGTGGATAATTATATTAATAGTCCTTCTAATGCAGAACCAAGCTCACCTTCCTGGAATAAACCCTTTGTTCAATATACAGTATTTCCTTTATATATTGCTGAATTCAACTTGCCTAATTATTTTTGACAGTCTTTTGCTCTTTAGACATATTTTTACACTCTCTAAACATATTAAGCCTTTACCTTATATTCCATATCTGACAACTACAATATCTGCCATGTTTGAATGCCTCATTACATGGTCTCCTTGCTCTTCTGATTAACTCATGGTTTATTTAAAGTGTTTTTGGCTTTTTAAATTGTGAATGCATTTCTAGGAAGAAACTTTACCTGTGTCAATTCTCTGAGGCCTGTGTTCCCATATTTCTCCAGCGAGGATTTCATTTGATTCGAAGTCCTGAGACCTGAGACTACTTTTCACTAAATTCTTGGCTTTGTTTCCCCTTCTCCGCACCATTAAGGTAGTATGAACTCCGACCCCAAATCCAGTTTACAGTGGAAGTGCAGTTACAATTTTTCAGGGAAGGTTATTCTACCCTTCTGGTGAAAAACTGAAACAGGCAACCTTGTTCCTATTCTACCTACCCCATACTTTTCCAACCCCTGAGGGACAGGTTTTTTGTTTTTTCCTAGTTTACCCACTGACACCTTTCAGGGAGTTTCAGCGTTACACAAAGGTCTCTGGATCTTACTTAGCAACTGCTTGATCCCTAGACATCGTCTGGTACCCTGTGGCCACCCTCCAAAAGCCAAAGTTCTAGGTCTCCAAGGATTTACAAATACCAGAACCCTTAGCACGGCAGCCAGTATCACTACTAACTTACCTCCCTGGATTCAAGATGTCTTGTTCTGGGTCTCTGGAAAGTTTCCTTACTTCTTGTCAGCTCAACAATGCACTTAAAAGATATTTTGAATATTAAGTCCAGTATTTTTAACATTTCATAATGTGGGACCTTTTTTTTAACCTCTATTCTGCCACGCTGCCAAAAACAGAAGCCTCTTAAAGTTTTAAATAGTCTGCTGAGTATTTTTCCCTAAAAGAAATGTACATCTACTTCTAGAAGCCAAGGGAAAAATAATTCATTGAATTAACAGATACGTTCTAGGCACTAAGTACATATCAGTAAACTAAACAAAGATCAACGCATTCAAAGCACTTCTGTAGGAGGAGAGTCGAAGACAGGAAATAATAAACATAAGTAAACTAGATTATAGCACAGAAGGTATTGCAATAGAAAGAAAGAAAAAATTGAGTAGTCAGGTAGGGAGGACCACGAGTGCCTGGTGGATAGGAGCTGCGATCTTAAACAAGATAGCTATTACTAAAACATTTCTTACTTCCCTATAACATACCACTAATTAATTTTTATTAAACATAAAATTTTAAGAAACTATGGGTACTTCCCTCCTCTCTTGGTTTGAGGTACGATGGAGAGCTGCTTCCAGAATTTTTTTTTTTTTTTTTTGAGACAAGAGTTTCACTCTTGTTGCCCAGGCTGGAGTGCAATGGTGTGATCTCAGTTCACTGCAACCTCCACCTCCTAGATTCAAGCAATTCTCCTGCCTCAGCCTCTCGAGGAGCTGGGATTACAGGAACCTGCCACCACGCCCAGCTAATTTTTTGTATTTTTAGTAGACACAGAGTTTCATCACGTTGGCCAGGCTGGTCTTGAACTCCTGATGTCTGGTGATCCATGCCCTGGCCTCCCAAAGTGCTGGGATTACAGGCGTGAGCCACTGCGCCCGGCCCAGATATGTTAATACTACATGACTCCATCTACTTCAAAAGAAATTGGGGCACACTTTAATATTAATTGGAAACTTATGATGCTATTTATTCAAAAAATTAAAGAAATATAAAAATAAACATAATAGGCTTAGAGTGAAGCCTTTACTGAAAAAATGGTTAAATTAGCAGAATTATCTTTCACATTTCTGAAGATAATTTGAATTTAATTAGTATCAACGTTCTTTTGAATTTTAAACCTAATCCAGAAGGCAAATTGTCCAACTATATCTCCTTCTATCTTTTATGGAGATGTACCCTATTTTTAACTCATTAAAACAGGTTTTCTATCTTTTCATAAGAATCATGTGTGAAATTATTAAATCACATCTTAAAAATATTTAAGTCCAAACCTAAGACAGTATTTTGCAGCCTTGTAATTATTTTCATTACTTTTCTCTTTATCTCTCAATTTTTCCTTCTCTTAAAAGGCAGACAACAAAGCTAGAATTCATATTTTATATAAACACTGTAATATAATTATATACAATAAATGATCTCTTTTTTTAATGATACAGGTAATAAATAATGATGGTAATGAGGCCACTTCACGTTGCCTGTCAGATAAAACTCCCAAAGGGCAAAGCCTACAAAACTTAGAGACAGGATAACTGTGTTAAAAAGAAAAGAAAAAGCTTTATGGGAAACTTTTGTCAGGATCCTTTTTTTGGAGACAAAAAAGATTAGAAACAGTTTCACACAGAAACAAAATAGACTGAGCTGAGAATGTTTCCCAAGGCAGTTAAACACTGCATTTATCACAACAATGTATTACCATCAGCTGGTGGTGGTGCTGCCTACCACACAGTCCAAGCTCTAGGCAGCCTCTGGCCAGCTGCCATTCCCTCCACTCACAAGACCATGAGAATTCCTCCTCCATTTGGCACATACAATTAGATGACCAATTCCCAATATTAAACTTCCTCCACATCCTTACGTTTGTCTGATTATGTATTGGACCTTGACTGAATTTTATTTTACATACTCTCAGATGGACAAAGAGAGCAAACTGTCTTTTAAAAACCTGAGTTAGATAATATTTGATTACATAAATATTTCTATAAGGTTGCTGCAAATTACAGCAAGTTTTCTACTGACATATAAAATATTAAAAAGCTATTAAATAACTGAAAGTTAAACTATGGCACAGGGTGGAAACTCTCTGCAGTATGTTCAACTGCTTCACTTTCTCTCACACAGTATTCCTGCCGTAAAGGTATTAATCCCATGGCCAATTTAGTAGCTCAGCCAAAAAATCAGAAAGAAAGGGAAAGCATGGCTCCAGGGAACTTCCCCTGCTCCAGAATCCCTACTCCCACCACATATGCACTTTAACCAAAACAGCTCCACCTTTATCTGTTCTACGCATTGGAACTTGTTGGGAGATATTTGAAAATATACTCCTGCTACTATAAAGTTTGCAAATCATCCACCTACAGCAGCAGTTCTGAAAATGTAGTACAAAGACCCCCCACCCTATCCAACTCAAGGGATCATCAAGACCCGTTCAAGAGGTCTGCAAGGTCAAGACTATTTTTATACTATGCCAAGTCACCATTTGCCTGTTTACTCTCATTCCCTCCTATGTGGCTGAGGTCCAGAGTCTACATGATATGCAGTATCAACAGACTGAATGGAAAACAGAAGGTATCCACCTATGAGAATCCACCTATGAGAAGTCAGACATTAACGGGATTTGCACAAATGTCAGATAATGCCACACTTCTCACTCTTTTTGTTTTGTAAAAGTTATTTTTCATAAAAAAGTTTACATTAACATATCACAAGTCTATTATTTTAAGTGAATTATTTTTAAATGTCTAGGTTATCTTTAACACGGTAAATATCAATACATATAAACCTACAAAACAAACTCTTTGGGGTCTTCAGTAATTTCTAAAAGTGTAAAAGGGTTTAGAGAACTACATGACTGAGAACAATTAGCCCACAGACTAAAATTCAAAATCCATAATAAAAAAAAATCCACTTATATTCACATCACAAACATTTATTAAATGCCAGTTTTATGCTGGGCTCTAGATCTACAGCAATAAACAGGACAGACAAGGTCCCTGCTCTCATGGAACTGTAGTGAAGCACTAGGACACAGACAATAAACAAAAAGTGATTGCCAGTAAGGAATGCTCCATAAACAAACAAAAAGAGGAGTTGGCTTGTTAGCAAGTGACTGGCGGCTACTTTATCCTAGGTGATCAGGAAAGGCTTCCTTGAGGCAAGACAATGAGAAGGAGCCTGGAAGAGCAGGGAGCCAGACACGGGAAGATCCTACAGAAGGGCCTTCTAGGCTGAGGCCTCTGGAACTCTGCCCATCACAGCTGCGACCACACCCTGGCTCCACTCTGGACCTCTTTCCCATGCCCTGCTCTTCATTCACATCCAACCATTCCCAGTTGCCCAATTATGTCACGCTTTCTCTGGCTTCCATGTCTGCACAGGTGTTGCTTTCTCTGTCTGAAATGGCCTCACAAATTATATAGCTGTGCTATTCCTTGAAATCTGAACACTCTGTGATCCATGAAAGTGTATCTTCATTGTTCCAGGAACAATAAAAATAAAAAAAATTGAAATGATCTGTGTTCCACTCATTTCAGAAAAATGGTTTTCAGAACTATTTTCCACCTCGATCTGAAAGGATCAAATGTATACTGAAGAATAACCAAATCCTAGGGATTAACTTCATTTTTAAATAATGAAAACATGAATTATTATTTGGGATGTCAGTGTTAAAATATATGTCTTCAATGTAAAGAATCTAAGGATATTAACACCAAGCAAAGAGTGGGCAGATGATTACAATCAATATTTATTTTTTAATTCACTCTGTCTCCTGGTCACTGTTTTCTCCCAAATGCTTCTGATGAAATATGCTTCTGATGAAATGTTGTGCCCAACCTCCATTAAAAAATAATTATCTTATAGGAAAACTTCCTTTTTTTTGGACTGTCCAACAACATCTATGATGCCAAGACAGTGAAGAATTAAAACATAAAATTTAGAGCTACAATTTATCTAGGTAAACTATCACACATAGCAGTGCTTTCAGTTCACACATTTAACACATACTATGACAACACACACAGAAGACGCTCAAGGGCAGCAAGGTGCTCCAGACAAAATTATCCAAGAGCAAAAACACCCCCTCAAACAAGAGGTCTAAAAAGCAAAGCTATTTCCACATCCCAAGAGATGGGCTGCAGAAACAATGCTCTATTAATCTCATGTTATCCCATATATTCTGCATAAACTGACAGAGATTTAACTGACCTAATTTTTTTTGCATTAGAATTCCATTTCAATCTAAGCTTAGCGTAGCTATCCTCTAAAGCACCAAAATATCAAAGACCAACTTTCTAAAGACAAAGGCAGAAAAAAAGTAAAGAGGGATAAGATATAAAGTAAAACACACCACCAGTGGCAAACTGGTCAATAAACACAGACTGCTATTTTTAAAATGCCAAAAGATATCTTAGTCTGACAAAACTGGGTAACTGGATTTCTGTAAAACTAGGTTTGTAATGAGAAGAGTTTTCTAAAACATAAAGCATTATACATATGTGATTGCTCTCTACTGTGGTAGGTTTAGGGATTTGTTTAGAGAAAGCTTTTACTCTGTTCACTAATAAGGAAGAACTGGAAAGCTCCTGTAAGAAAGAACACCTGCATTTGGACTTACAGTGCTCCTGTGATGGCTAGTGCTTAGTTATTTCCTGTCTTGAAGAAATAAGAGAGCTGCAAGATGCAGAAAGCTAGTCCTCCTTTTCCGTCATTCTAGTAGTATACGTACACTTTATACCCTGAATGTTGATCTTCATTACTGCATTTATCATACTATATTATTTTTACTTACTCATTTGTCTCTCTGCCAAACTGTGAGCTCCTTGAGGGAAAAGATCACGTATTTCATTTTCGTGTCTTTCTTTTGTGTCTACAATACCTAGTACCACACCCAGAGTACATAATAGACACTAACGTTTATTAAATGAAGAAACAAAGTGAATCTTTGTTTAGTTTGGCTGAAATAATCAGTACAGCAGAAACTCAGGTACAAACAGGCATTAAATCAAACAAGAAGATTCTAAGTGGTGTTTTACACTCTTTTCATACCAAGGCACAGAGGTGGCCTCAAGCAACACGGAGTTTACTTTTAAGATAAAGGAAGCATGGGAGAAATAAAACTATCTCTATTTATAAATTACATGGTTATTTATGGGCAAAATTCTTAGAAATCTAAAAAAAATTAAATTTAATAAGCATGCAAAGTAAAAGATCAACATAATCTAATCAATTGCATTTCTACAGATTAGCAGCAAACAATTAGAAATGCAACTTAAAACATCCTTTTATAATAGCACAAAACCCACAAAATTGTAGGAATAAACTTAGCAGTAAGACAACTTCAGTGAAAAATAAAAAATATTACTGAGAAAAATTTTTAAATATCTAAATAGAGAGGGATCTAAGAAATAGTGATTAGATGATTTGATATTGTTAAAATATAAAAACTGCTGTATAGATTCAAGATAATTCTCCCCAAATCCCTATTTTAAAAATAAAAATTGGCAGTGACCCTAAATTTATATCAAAAAAATTTTTTAAACGTATATGAAGCACACTGCAAGACATCCCCCAATATTCATGTCCCTTTCAGCAGTTACAGAACCCCCAATTTTTGCTAGGTACGTGGACCACCGGAATAAAGATATATTATTTCCAAGTTACCCTTGGAATGACTAGTTGGAGGTTCTAGTTGATACATGAGAGGAAGCCTTGAGTGTAACTTCACACAAGTGTCTAAAAAGGACTGCAGCATGACCCTTCTTTCACCCTTCCTCCATCCCACTGCATGGAACATGAATATGATAGTTGAAGTTTCGTTTGAGACCATGAGGATGAAGACCAGCCCCTGAGTCAGCAAATAAGAAAGCTAGAACTAAGATCCCAGAAAACCATGGAGTCACCACACCAGCCCCCAGCCTCATACATGAGCTTGTAAGTCCAGATTTAGACATGAGAGAGAAGTGCCTCTTCCTTGCTTCAGCTACTCTTACACTAAGCCTCTGCATGAAACTAGTACCGACACCCAATCCTATCCTATAGCATGCATGCAAGGAAACCAGGAATCCCAAGCCAAACAGGGCAGAAACAACCATAGAGTAAGGCATCACAGAAGGAAGCAAAAATGCAGTGGCTCTGGCAGAACACAAGGCCCCACCAAAGACCCCAACAGAAGGGTTAGTGTCTCTCAAGGACTCCATGAGGACAACACTCCAAGAGCTTCTTCCCTCTCATTTCATCCCCAGTCAACTCTGCTCTCTCTTTTTTCTCCGCCCTCACTTTTTTCCTCTGATTTTCTCAAACTGCCTATGAGTGATAATGGCTTTTTTACTCTCCCATGCACTGTGTTAGACTCAGGGCCTCTGTCTTAGACTGGGAAGTTAAATTCTCAGGAAGAGGGCAGAGTGGCCGGCCTACTTATCTTTTCAAGCCAGGTCATATCACAGCAGGTGCTTCTGACCTGGCTGCCGTGAGTCTGGTGCATACTTCTGAGGGTATAAAATATGACCAAGAGCACCTCTGAGCAGGAATTGTGGGGGTCAGGCAGATTCCTCTGGAATGTGATAGAAATATGGCCAGTGCTACGACTATGTCTCTCACAGTGGATGGTCACAATCTACAAATCCCAGCCCAAAAAGACATCAACAAAGAGATCTGATCTGGAATCCCAAACCCCACTTGAAACATCCAAGAGTCTGACCAGGGATTTTACTCATGTCACAACTGAATCAAAATCCTACTTTAAAAAGGAAGAGGGACAGCGATGGGCAAGGTCTTCCTATAATAAGAAGCAAAGAAGCTGTAACTATTCTGCCCCTTCTCTGGTATACTGACTGTATCACCTTGGAGAAGGGAAAACTCTGTACCTCCTAGAAAGAATTTGGGATCCAATCTAGCAATTGGTATTCCCTCTCTGAGGACTTCTAATTAACGAGTCTAAAATTGGCTTTAAAATAACAGCTAAGAAAATAATGAGGGTAACTTTAATACTATTACCTACACTCGTCGAATGAGGGTAAACAATTCTTGAAGCCTTAGCTGTTATACATCAAGTTGAAAGACAGGTGAAATTTTATATTTCTCACAATACTGTGATAGTCATTAGTGTTGCCTACCAAACATTTCTGGTTCTTTTCACCAACACATGATGAGTCTGAACTTTTCTGTCCCCTAGAAATACAGGTTAGTCATATGACTTGTTTTGGTCAAACATGAGCAGAAATGCCATGATTCACTTCCAGGCAGAAGCTTTAGGAGACCGCACACAATTTGCCCTGCTCTCTTTCCTTCTACGATGGTGCTGGCAACAATCAAGACAGTAACTGCTCTTTCAGCTTGGTGAGGCAGAACAGAAGCCGCAGTCAATCAACAAGTCTTGTGACTGTTTTAAGCCACTGAGGTTTTAGGGTAGATTGTTAGCACAGTATAACTCATCCTACCTTGATATGTACAAATATGAATGCCTAAATATTCATAATTGTTTGGCCAGAACTGCTAATATAAAGACTAGTTTTCACAGTGCTATACCTTCTTATGATGCTAAAAAGAACAGTACCTTAAACAAACATGCAGGCAACTGAAACACTGAAGCAAGAGATGCCTAGCTTAGGTCTAGAGTTCAGCAGGAAAAAAGTCTCTTATCTAGAAGAGTCAAATGCAAGCACTTTAAAGCTACTGGTTTTAAGGCTGTCAAAATGTTGATAATTACTGAGGTTAGATGATGAGTATATGAGGGTTCATTATACTATCTATACTTCTACATATATTAGAAATTTTCCACAATAAAAAAAAGGAAGAAAAAGGGAGGGAGGAAGATATGAGTTTTAAAAAAGGAAGAAAAAGGAAGGGAGGGAGGGAGATCTGAGAGTTTAAAAAAAAAAAAAACTATTTGTTTTAAGCACCTGAGAGAAAAAAAGTTTTTCTTTTTTTTTTTTTTTTTTGAGACAGAGTCTGGGCCCAGGCTAGAGTACAGTGGTGCAATCTTGGCTCACTGCAACCTCTGCCTCCTGAGTTCAAGCGACTCTCCTGCCTCAGCCTCCCGAGTAGCTGAGATTTCAGATGCCCACCATCACACCCAGCTAATTTTTGTATTTTTAGTAGAGATGGGGTTTCACCATGTTGGCCAGGCTGGTCTTGAATTCCAATCCACCTGTCTTGGCCTCCCAAGGTGCTGGGATTATAGGCGTGAGCCACCGTGCCTGGTCAGAAAAAAAGTTTCTAAAACACTGTTAAAAGACTTTGCCAGTGCTATTTACAGAAAAGTTGCAGAAACAGAACATCTTGGGGCTACTAGCCTATGAAACCATAATAAATACATTAAAGATCTAAGATGCCTGTTCTGCAAAATCCTCACCTTCTTAACTCCTAATTAAATTTAACCAGATATTTTACATGGGTTCCAAAATTAAAGAATATCTGAGATAAAAAGTAAATTACGGTTTATTGAGGGTAACCTCCTTGTTTTTATTGTTCAGGAAATTTAGGTCTAGTGATATAGGTAGGGAGTGGCAAAGTAGAAACTAAAACCCAGGTGGTCCTCTGACTCCTAAATTTACGCAGTTTCTAAACGCCAGGTTGAGAGACTAGCCTATTTAGCAGTATCTTGGTGTTCAACTTATAAATACCCAACATAAAAATCTTGTTATCAAATCATCAAGCAAAAAACAAACAACCCTATTAAAAGATGGACAAAGGACCATGAACAGACACTTCTCAAAAGAAGACATACACATGGCCAATAAACATATGAAAAACTGTTCAACATCTCTAATCGTTAGAGAAATGCAAATCAAAACCACAGTGAGATATCACCTCACACCAGTCAGAATGACTATTATTAAAAAGTCAAAAGATAACAGATGCTGGTGCCGCTGCAGGGAAAAGGAAATGCTTACATGATGGTGGTTGAAATGTAAATGAGGTCAGTCACAGTGGAAAGCAGTTGGGAGATTTCTCAAAAACTTAGAACTGCTACTTGACCCAGGAATCCCATTACTGGGCATGTATGTATTCAAAGGAATATAAATCATTCTACCATAAAGACACATGCACATTTATGTTTATCGCAGCACTATTCACAACAGCAAAGACATGAAATCAGTCTAGATGCCCATCATCAGCAGTAGACTGGATAAAGAAAATGTGGCACATATACACCATGGAGTACCATGCAGACATTAAAAAGAACAAAATCATGTCCTTTGCAACAACATGAATGCAAATAGAGGCCATTATCCTAAGATTAGGAACCAAAATACCACATGTTCTCATAAGTGGGAGCGAAACATTGAGTACACATGAACACAAAGAAGGGTAAAAATAGACACTGGGGCCTAGAGGGTGAAGGGTGGGAGGAAGGCGAGGATAGAAAAACTATCAAGTACTATGCTCACTACATGGGTGATGAAAGAATTTGCACACCAAACCCCAACGGCATGCAATTTACCCATGTAACAAACCTGCACACGTACCCCCTGAACCTAAAAGTTGGAAAGAAAAAAATAAAGAAAAACCCTCTTATTTCCTTACATTCTAATTCTGCATTACTACATCAGTTGGGATTCCTTTAGCTTTAGATCAGAAATTTCACCTCAAACCGCTTAAACATGAGGAAATTTACTGGCTCATATAACTGTTAGTTCCAGGGGAGGGTGAAGTTCAGAGTTGGCTTAATTGTAGAGGGATGGAGCTCAGGGTCCACCAAAGATTGCCACACAGTGGGGAAGAAGAGAAGTCACGATTGGGAGACAATCACATGCCACTAAGAGGAGAGCCAGGGTTTCCTAATCTATAGTCCACAAGTCTTGGGAAAGTAAGGAATTCCTCATTAACACTTTCAAAACAAATTAATAAATTAACGTGTGTGTGTCACAGATACATGATGCTACCATTCAAAATATGTACAGAGGAAGTGATGTTACCAAAATTGCAGCAACCTGGCTTTACCCTCCTCTGCAGAAAACCAAAAACAAATATTCAGTCCCAAGAATATCACCAGCAATATCCCAGAACTTGAATCTCAGGCTAGTAAGATCTCCAGGGCCACAGAGAAGTGGAAAAACTCCAAGTAGACAGTAAGAGAAACAGACTTCTCTATCCATGATACCCCTCCCCCAATCTGCTAGGCACTGCACATGGAAAATTCCTCCGTCTCACAATTTCTACACTGGAAAAAGTGACATTAAGGTCAAAGGCCAGCTTCCCCACCAGCTTGGGTTCCCTGTTCTTGCCTCAACCCACAGGAAGCTTGTAAGGAGAAAAACCCTCCCACCTCCATCTGGGACAGGCAGTGCTCTGAGTATCTGCAAGAGCCAAGGAAAACCTAGACTTAAGGCACCAACCATCCAGTGCCAAAAAGGAGGCAGTGATCTAGGATAAATGAAAATTATAGTCAACTGCAAAGAACTTCTAAGGAAACATACGCTAGAATAACAAGACATATAGAGAAGACTGGAATAAAAAACTAACCCTTCAATGTGAAGTCATAGACATATATCAAGAAACAGCAAACAGGGAATTATGACTTCCCCAGAAGGACAAAGCGAGACGCCAGAGACCAACCCTAAGTAGAGAGCAATGTGTGAGCTCTCAGATCAAGAATTCAAAATAGCAATTCCATGGAAAATCGGCAAGCTCCAAGATAACGCAGAAAAACAATTCAGAAATTTATCAGATAAATTTACCAAAGATTGAAAAGTTTTTAAAACATCAAATAGAAATCCTGGAACTGAGAAATACATTTGCTAAACTGAAAAATGTATTAGAGGGTCTCAATAGGAGAACGGATCAAGCAGAACCATCAGTGAGCTCAAAGACAGGATATTGGAAAATACAGTCACAGGAGGAAAAAAGAGAATAAAAAGGAACACAGAACACCTGTAAGATATACAGAATAACCTCAAACAGAAGATCTAAGAGTCCCTGGTGTTCAACTGGGAGTTGAGAAATAGGTGGGTAGAAAGCTTATTCAAATAAATAACAGAAAACTTTCCAAACCTAGAGAAAGATATAAATATAAAGATACAAGAAGGTCAGAGATCACCAAACAATTCAACCCAAACAACACTACCCCAAGATATAATGATCAAACTCTCAAAGTTCAACGACAAAAAGAGGATCCTAAAAGCAGCAAGAAAAAAAGAAGCAAATGACATGCAAAGGAGCTCTAATTCATCTGGCAAGAGACTTCAGTGGAAGCTATGTAAGCCAAAAGGGAGTGCGACAACATATTCCAAGTGCTAAAGAAAAAAAATTACCAACCCCGATGACCCAGCAAAGCTTTCCTCCAGACATGGAGAGATCAAGTATTTCCCAGACAAACAAAACTAAAGGTATTTACCACTACTAGACCTGACTCATAACAAATGCTAAAGGGAGTTCTTCAATCTGAAAGAAAATAATGCTGATGTGCAAAAACAAAACATTTGAAGGTATAAAGCTCACTGGTAAAAGTACACAGACAAATTCAGAATACTCAATACTGTAATTGCAATGTGTAAACCATTCATATCACTATAATGATGACTAAAAAACAAATCTATCAAAAATAGAAACTACAGCAACCTGTTAAGTCATAAGACAATATAAATCACACTAGACCAAAGGGACCTAACTCACATTTAGTGAACATGTAACTGCTGCAGAATACATATTCTTTTCATCAGCACATGGAACATTCTCCAGGACAGACCATCTGGCAGGCCACAAAACAAGTCTCAACAAATTCAAATCCGTCAAAATTATATCAAGTATCTTTTCTGACCATGATGAAGTAAAATCAGAAATCAATAATGAGGATATATAACATATCAAAATCTATGGGATATTTATAGTAATAAACATCTACATCAAAACAGTAGAAATATTTCAAATAAACAACCTAACAGTACTCCTCAAGTAACTAGAAAAGAACAAAAACTCCAAATTAATAGAAGGAAAAAATAATAATGAGCAGGAAAAAAGTAAATTGAGACCAAAAAATACAAAAGATCTACAAAACAAAAAGTTGTTTTTTGAAAAGATTAATAAAATCAACAAACCCTTAGGTAGACTAAGAAAAAGAGAGGACCCACATAAATAAAATGAAAACTGAAAAAGGAGACGTTAACAAATGATACCATAGAAATACAGAGGATCATTAGAGACTATTAAGAACTACACACCAAAAACTTGGAAAGCCTAGAAGAAAGAGATAATTCCTGAACACATATGACCTATCAAAATTAGAACATAAAGAAATACAGAATCTGAACAGACCAATAAAAAGTAACAAGATTAAATCTGTAAATAAAAAGTCTCCCATCAAAGAAAAGCCCAGGACCTGATGGCTTCACTGCTGAATTCTACCAAACACTTAAAGATGAACTAATACCAATTCTACTCAAACTATTCCAAAAAAGTAAAGAGAAGGAAGGAAATACTTCCAAACTCATTCTATTAGGCCACCATTACTCATATACCAAAAGCAGACAAGGACACAACAAAAACAGAAAACTACAGACCAATATCCCTGATGAACATAATACGCAAAAATCCTCAAGAAAATGCTAGCAAACCAACTTGAACAACATATTAAAAAAAATTATTCACCATGATCAAGTGAGATTCTTCCCACTGATGCAAGAATAGCTCAAAATATGCAAGTCAATAAACTTGACACATTACGTTAATAAAATGTTAATGGTATAGAAGGATCATACCCCCAAAAAATAAAGGCCATATGTGACAAACCCACAGCTAACATTGTACTGAATGGGAAAAAAATTGAAAGCCTTTCCTCTAAGATCTGGAACAAGACAAGGATGCTCATATTCACCATTTCTCTTCAAAACAGTACTGGAAGTCCTAGCCAGAGGAATTAGAAAAGAAAAAGAAATAAAGGGCATCCAAATTGGAAAGAAAGGAGTCAAATTATCCTTGTTTGCACCAACATGGTATTATATTTAGAAAACCCTAAGACTCCATCAGCAAACTATTAGAACCGATAATCAAATCCAGTAAAGTTGCAGAATACATAATCAACAACAAAAATCACTAACATTAATACACACCAACATCAAATAAAATGAAAAAGAAATTAAGAAAGCAATCCCATTTACGATAGCTATTAAATACAAAAAATATTAAATGCCTAGGAATAAATTTAAAGAAAGGAAGGAATGATCTCTACAAGGAAAACTATAAAACACTGATGAAAGAAATTAAAGAGGACTTTTTAAAAATGGGAAAATATCCCATGCTCATGAATTGGAAAAACTAATATTGTGAAAATGTCCATAGTAAATCTACAGATTCAATGCATCCCTATCAAAATACCAAGGACATTCTTCACAGAAATAGAAAATACAATCCTAAATTGGAACCACAAAAGACCCCAAATAGCCATAGCAATCCAGGCAAAAAGAATAAAGCTGTAGGCATCACACTACCTGACTTCAAAATGTATTAGAAAGCCATAGTAACCAAAACAGCATGATACTAACATAGTAACAGACAAAAAGATCAATGGAACAGAACAGAAAACCAGACAGAAATCCACGCATTTACAGCCAACTCATTTTTGACAAAGGCACAAAGAATATGCACTGGGGAAAGGACAGTCTCTTCAATAAATCCAGCTGGGCAAACCAGATGACCATACACAGAAGAATAAAGCTAGATCACTACTTATCATCATATACAGAAATCAACTCAAAATGGATTTAAAAACTTAAATCTGGCTAGGCGCAATGGCTCACACCTGTAATCCCAGCACTGTAGGAGACCAAGGCGAGCAGACTGCTTGAGCTCAGGAGTTTGAGATCAGCCTGGTGAAACCAGATCTTTACCGAAAATACAGAAAATTAGCCGGATGTGGCAGTGCATGCCTGTGGTCCCAGCTACTCAGGAGACCGAGGTGGGAGGATCACTTGAGCCTAGGAGTTCGAGGTTGCAGTGAGCTGTGATTGTGCCATAATGCACTCCAGTTTGAATGACAGAGTGAGACCTTGTCTAAAAAAAAAAAAAAAAAAAAAAAGATGTAAATCTCAGACCTGAAACTAGGAAACTACTAGAAGAAAACACTGGGAAAATGCTTCAGGACATGGGTCTGGGCAAAAACTTTTCGGGAAGACCTCAAAAACACAGGCAACAAAGGTAAATGTAGGCAAATGGAGCACATCAAGCTAAAAAGCTTCCACAAAGCAAAGGAAACAACAAAGTGAAGAGATAACCTGTATAACAGGAGAAAACATCTGTAAACTATCCATCCAATGAAGGATTAATAACCAGAATTATAAGGAACTCAAGAGCAAAACAACAAATAATCCAATTGTTAAAATGGGCTAAAGATCTCAGTAGATATTTCTTAAAGGAAGACATACAAATAGCCAAAATGTACATGAAAAAGAAAATGCCTGGATACATCACCTGGAAAATGCAAATGAAAACCACAATGAGGTATCATCTCGCCCTAGTTAAAATGGCTTTTTACTACAAGGACAAGAAAATAACAGATGCTGGCAAGGATGCAGAGACAGGGGAGCCCTTATATGCTGTTGGTGGGAATGTAAATTAGTACAGCCATTATGTAAAACACCATGGAGGCTCCTAAAAAACTAAAAACAGAAGTACCATATGATCCAGCAACCCCAGGGCAGTATACATCCAAAAGAAAGGAAATCAGTACACTGAAGAGATATCCACACTCCCGTATTTATTGCAGTACTGTTTACAATAGCCAAAACAGTGGAATCAACCTAAGCATCTATCAACGGATGAATGGATAAAGAAAATGTGGTACATAGATACACATGAATATTATTCAGCCATAGAAAATGAAATCCTGTCATTTCCAACAACATGGATGGAACTGGAGGTCATTATGTTAAGTGAAATAAGCGAGGCACAAAAAGACAAATACCTCATGTTCTCACTCGTATGTGAGAGCTAAAAAAGTGGATCTCACAGAGGTAGAGAGTGAAATGATGGTTACCAGAGGCTGGGAAGGGTAGGGAGGAGAAGGGGAGATGAGAGACTGGTTACTGGGTACAAAAATACAGTTAGATTGGCCAGGCACAGTGGCTCACGCCTGTAGTCCCAATACTTCGGAAGGCCAAGGCAGGAAGATTTGAGGTCAGGAGTTCGAGACCAGTCTGGTCAACATGGTGAAACTCCATCTCTACTAAAAATACAAAAATTAGCCGGGGGTGGTGGTGGGCACTGTAATCCCAGCTACTCGGGAGGCTGAGGCAGGAGAATTGCTTGAATCCGGAGGCTGCAGTGAACCAAGGTCATGCCACTGCACTCCAGCCTGGGCAGCAGAGCAAGACTGTTGAAAGAGAAGAGAAGGGAGGCGAGGGGACGGGAGCGGAGGGGAGTTAGATGAAAATCTAGTGTTCTATAGTACAGTCAGGTGACTATAGTTAACAATGATGTATTGTATAGTTCAAAAAAGCTAGAAGTGAATTCTCAGAATGTCCCCAGCATAAAGAATCACTGCATTTAATGCCTAATTTCAAGGTGTTTACATATATATGTTGAAAAGATGAACTTAAGTTGTGACTTAAAAGATGTAAACTGTTTTATTACATGAATTTGACTATTATTTCAAAAGTACAGTTATGCTAACAACCAGTGAATCCAAATTCATTTAAAAGTATTAACTAATTCATGATAATGTTTTAAACCACATACAAGCAAGGTAGCCCAGATTGCTTGAGTTTGCACCCTGACTCTGACACCTACTACCAGGTCAGTTCACACAAGTTGCCTGTATTATAAGACTGTTGAGATAATTAAAGGAGCAGCAGGTAAAGGGCCAATATCAGACACAATATAAATTCTACTGAGAAAAGCACTAAATAACCTGTCATTATTTGTCTCATATAAGTAAACTACTAGAATGTAAAAAGTCATAAAATTATTTAATGTTGACAAGGGGTCTGGAGGAGGTATTTCATTTTGGCTGCTTAGCATCCATCTCTCCCCCCATCCTAATTTCCTGCTGGAAAATTACCTGTCCTTGTATAATCCCATATGTAACTCCATATGACTACCCTCCCACTAATGGATGCCAAAGGGATTCCTGGAGGTTCTTGTAAATACTATAAATCCCTACTCTCACCACTGGTACATTAAGCATGACCTAGGTTTCACCAACTAGATGCTTTCTCCAGGACTCTTAAATCTTGGGCAAGTAATATTCAAGGATGAAAGAACAGACTGGGTTCAATCATCCCAGTGGTAACCTGTTGATCAGACCACTTCTGCAATTCTGCCTCCTAACCCCAAGAGTTGCCTTAGTTTCCACTGACCTGTTCCCAAGGTTGGTTCTCTAGAATTCCATCAGTTCTGTGAGATTCTAATTCCTTTCCAATAAATTACCTCCTGCTTAAGTTAGGCAGAGGTGGATTCTACTGCCTCTAACCAAAGAATCCAATGGAGTAGTGAATGAAGATCAGTCAATGGAGTACAGCATGAAGGTACTATGCTGGGGCTCATGCTGGAACTGGAAGCTCTGCTGAGGATAAGAATAGTAAGTCTTCGAAAGATGTTTTAGTAAGTACAGTGAGAAAGCCAGAGGCTAAGATGTGATGAGCAATGGAGTAAGGTATGGAGACTTCCCCTACAGAAGTGAGGAACTATGGTGTGAGGAGTTGAGTTGCATGGGAGGAAGTGGGCCCACCTACATTGGACCTGAAATTTCTGCCTGGTGAAATTCTAGGGTGTATTTTTATAAAGTCCCTTTCAAAGAGTTCTGCGATGATTAAAAAACATAAAAATAAAAATAACACTCACTCTCAGGTATCTACAAGTACACAAGGGTGGAGACCTTTTACAAAGAGCCAAGTCTCTATGCCCTTCCCCCCAACTCCCACCTCTCCAGCTCAACACACTTTTTTAGCATACATAAGGTTCAAGTTCATAATGAAACTCTATTACAGTTCAATAGCATTTGAAGGCAAAGAACATTCAGAAGTAAGAGAAGAGTATAAAAGTTACCCAGCTGGCTTGCTTCAGGTTTAAAGCCTTCAACAATTTTTTCCAGGAATGACATTATTACTACCATAGTCTCCTAGATCCCTGTCTACTTTGACTTGTCTACCTATTTCCACCTTTCTGACCCAATCTGAATCAAGCTACAGTTAGAGCTCCCATTTGGGGTCTCCGGGGAAAATAGTTTTTCTAGTTCAGGGCTCAGATAAACTCCTACTGACTGTGAAAGACTCTGCGCTTTTTTCTTCTCCAACATAATCTACCCTAATCTCTATATTTAAAATCAGTATCCTAAATTCTTTCCAAACTCTCTGCTGTTATGCTGTGTCTTCACAGCACCCTCTCTCCCAAATACACATTCCCTACCTCCTTCCATTTCTCCAAATGCACCCCAAATTTAACTTTTTAAAAATGCCTACCAGCAAGTCACACCCCACTGGTAATTTCTTTCCCATCTACTTTAGTTATCATATCTTTTCGTAATATTCTAATTCAGAAAAGAATTTTGAGGCAACTCTCATCTGGCCCAGAAATATTTATGCCTTCCATTTACAACGTTAGAAAAAATTACTAGAATAGAACAATTAGTTTTCACTGTGTACTTTTTGGTACTGTCAGGACATCTTACTATGTAGACACGTTATTTTTTCTCTCAAGGAAAAAACTGCCATTATTTAATAATGCAAAAAAATTATCTTATTGTCCCACTCTGCCATAGTATTTTTATGCAAAAACATGTTAACACTAGGCAAGAGAAAAGAGCATCCCTAAATTCACAATGTTTCTGTTTAGTTTTGTTTGGAGGGCGGAGAGTGGACATGCAGCACCTTGTTGCCACAGGTTTACGGTCTGGTTACTAAACAAATCAATGTTCTTCCACTGTTAAAAGCTTAAGGGAAATCTGAAGATCTTTTCCAAGTCAGTCATCCCTCAAAAAGTTGGTACTGCAAGTACTTTCAGGCTCCCAAGTGATGGCATGATTGGATCAGCCACTGTTACCTCCCACAAGTCTGGGAGTTGCTAGTAAATCAGAACAAACCAGGTCAGGGACAGCTTCTCTGTGTGTGTGTCCCAGGCAGACTCCACCTCTCTTTCCTCTAAGCAAAATCTTTTCATATATCATTTCATTATGTAAATTGTATTATTATTAAATATTACGTTACTTTTTTGTTATATATTAAGAGTATTTTACATGGGATATTTTCCATGCTATTGAAAAATCATATTGTAACAACAGAATTTGAATTGTGTATTTGTCAGAATCTGCCTCTTCATTTAGGCCCCATCCCAAAAAATTTATCCTCATACTGACACTGATCTTTAAGGCACCATCTAGCCTCCCCTAATGAGTTGATTTCAACACTGGATTTACCATCTTCCTCCCCATTTCCAAAGCTCACCTCAAACCTCTGTTAGCAGCAACACCCAAGCTTATAGTCCCCAGTGGCCTCAATCCTGATTTGTCCATCTCAAGTGTCAACACCAACCTGCCTGTTTATACCATAAACTACTCTTCGGCCAAAACCAAACCCAGACATAAAATACACCACCATCATGGTCTCCAACCACTGGAGTTTAGGTTCCCTCACCCCTGTCAAACTCGTTCTTCTCCAACTGCAGGAAGTTGCCTCCTAGTATACTTAACCAGCCTTCTAGTTTCATGTGCTCAGCTTCCAACACAGAAGTCATATTACCTTTGCAATTATGTACTCTTTGACACACAAAAAATCCCTCACTTCATTGGACCTTTCAGCCTTACATACAATCTCTAACCCTCGGTAAGTTCTACTCTTCACTTTTTCTGCTTCAATTTCTAGGAAAGTGACATTAGAAAGTTCTGAAACACTGGTGGAGTCCCCTGTAAACCTACACTAACTAGCCAGACCAAGCCTTACTATTCTTTACAGTTCCTCTCCCGGAAGCCCTCTCTCGCCCTTTACTTTCCCTTGTGCACACCCCCACAGACCAGCTAACATATTCCTTGCCTCTCTACAGAGAAATCTCACCTCATCAGACCGGAGTTCCTTCCACCTCACTTTTACCTCACATTCCCTTGTTCCTCTGAGTTTTTTCTCCTTTTTAAGGATAATACTCTTTACTTGTACACTTAATTACATTCCTTTACAAAGAAGCCTTGGAAGCCTTGCTTCACAAATAACTCCTCTTCTCTTTCACATTCACCAACCAATGCCATCAGCCCTTTCTCCCAAGGTAACTTTCAGGCAAAGTTATGCCAGAGACGAGAGTTTTGTCCCCTACTCCTGCCCCCCTGCCCAAAAAAGATTGAAAAACTGATTTAATTGCCAACATTTAAAAATCAGGACATTACACTTGAAAAATCAAGATTTGTATTATAGGCTGGGCGTGGTGACTTACTCCTGTAATCCCAACACTTTGGGAGGCCGAGGCAGGTAGATCACCTAAGGTCAGGAGTTCAAGACCAGCCTGACCAACGTGACAAAAGCCCCGTCTCCACTAAAAATACAAAAATTAGCCAGGTGTGATGGCGCGTGCCTTTAGTTTCAGCTACTCGGGAGGCTGAGACAGGAAAATCACTTGAACCCGGGAGGCAGAGGTTGTAGTGAGCCAAGATCGTGCCACTGCACTCCAGCCTGGGTGACAGAGCAAGATTCCATCTCAAAAAAAAAAAAAAAAGACTTGTATTCTAGCTTCTCTGGTTAAAAAAAAAAAATCATCTGCCACCACTGAGTGAGCATACCCAAAGAGCGAAATCCTAGTAGCTGATTAGCTGCCCTCCTGCAATGGGGTGCTTGCCATCTCCAGTCACCACAGCTGACTTTCCTTGTGCCCAGTCACCCCTCAGTGACTCTCATACACCTTACTACCCTGACTCAACATAACCTACTACCTACAAATAATAGGTTCTGCTCCTTCCTATCCTAAAAACCATTTGCCTCAACTACCCCAAATGCCCAAATGCAAGCTACAATCTCCTCCTTTCTCCTCTCCCAAATACTTCCTCAAGGAATGGTCTACATTTGCTGTCACTCCTATCCCCTGGTAATAGATTTCTGCTCTTCCCCCTCTGCAAAAACTACAGAGAGCAGGCAAAGAATCTTTTCACCTTCCTGCCTGTTCAGCAGCACTGGACATCAGCAACTGTCTTCTTTCTAAGTCCTCCTTTATTGGCTTTCCCAACTCTGCCCTCTCTAATCCTAATGAGCAAATCACGTAGACCTCCCTGTGGTTCAACACCTGAAAACACCTCTGCATGCCACAGAGATTTCTTCGGTGCTTCCTCCTCACAGGCCCCAGACATGCAGCATGCTCCTTCTCCCGTGGAACCCTGCCCACAGCCTCCCACGTCTTGCAACTCCTCTCAAGGAAAAACAACAACGGCAACAGGTAAACGACCTCAGTATGAAGACAAGTACATTGATTTATTCAACATTTACTGATCACTTTTCAGGTGGTAGGCAGACCAGTAAGAGAAGGTCCCTGTCCCTACCTAAGGGATTCGCAGCCTAAAAGGGACAGTGATAAACAGAGAGGGGTAACATGATACATACAATGATAAAGAAAAACAGAGGTACTAAGGTGAAGGCCAGAGGAGCTTGCCGAGAGAAACACCAGAGTCTGATCCCCAGCCTCAGATATATCCACTACCACCATTCAGTCCAGGTCTCCTGCAAGGGCTTCCCAACTGATCTCCATGCCTCCCCTTTACCCATTCCACCCTCTCACCCAAATCCATTCTCCACACTGCAGAAGAGGTGATCTGCTTAAAATCAGAAGCAGAACTTTCTCCTACTCAAAACCTTTCAACAGCACTGAGAATGAGGTCTTGCATCAGCTACCCCATGCCAATTTTCCCACCTTCATCTCACCCCCCCCATCCCTTGCACCAATGGCCCTTCAGCCACACTGGTACTTCAGTTCCTTAAACAGAATGAGTCCTCTTTGCTACACAGTCTCTGTGCATAGCATTCTTTTTTACCAGAATCCTCTTGCCCATACTCTTTGTATTATTAAAATCTTTTAGACCTCTGGGTCTCAGCTGAAATGTCATTTCTCCCATTGTTTACTTAATTGTCTCTATTTTTATCTTCCTCATTAAACTGTATGATCAACAAAGGCAGGATCCAAGTCTGTTTATTTCCCATTGTAGTCACGGTGCCTGGCACAAACAGATACTCAATAAATATTTGCCCAGTGAGGATGTAAAAGTCACTTTCCTCCTCTGGGCCCATAACTGTAAGTATCCCCTCAGGTTTATTACTCAGCCCTTTCTACCACTCCCTATTTTCATCATTTCAATGCTGATGATGCTCATCTGTACCCCCAGACCTGACCTCTCCCAACAAAATGCAGTGCTCCAACTATGATGCCTACAGGACAGTTTCAACTAGAATCCTTCTCTGACACCTGCAACTGGACATGTCCCAAAACACACTCATTAACTATTCTCAAACTCTGTTTTTTTCTATTGTTATTAATGGTGACACCCCTTACAAATCAAGTGATTGACTTATTTTTCCTTCACCCATGGATGAGACCATCTGATTCCATTTCTAAAAATGCACCTGTATGCTCCTGCATACAAAGTCATGTGAACTAGTGCATTAGCCTCATTTCCTGCCTCTAGTCTTTTGAAATAGCAATCACTCACCTACATGTATGTTAAAGCTTAATTCTGATTATGTCAACGAATGCCCTCATCAAAATCCTTCAACAGCTCCCTCCTGCATTCTAAAGAACATCCATACTCTTTTTGTTGGTATTCAAAGCCCCTTTCAATCTTGCCCAAACTATCCGAGCAAGGTAGTCTAGTTAGACAGTTAAGACCATAGTCTCTGGAGCCAGACTGCCACATTAAATGCACAGACATGGGGACAGGTTTACCTGTTCAGCTTTACCACTTATCTTCTCAGTGCCATTTAATTTTGTTATAAACAGCAAATGAATTAATACAAGTACAGCACTTAGAACTGTGCTTGGTATATGGCCAGAGATATTCTAAGTTGTGATTCATTTGTGTTTTGCTTCCCCATCTCCAATTATCAACAGCCTACATTCACATCTGTCTGAACCAACTATTACCACTGCACAGGGCAGGACCACAGCACAAGGACCAGCTGATAAGCTGCCAGTGTTGCATCCCCTCCTCAAAGCATTTTGAGTGAAAAGCTCCTGCCACAAAGGTCCTTTCTCTCCAGGAGTATGTATACATCTCATGTACTGAAATGCCCCAGAGGTTGCTCATCAAAGGATTTCCAGCCCTGTTCAAAGACTCTCAGTCTAAATTAACCACCCTTTTCTTCCCTCTACTTTCTCAATCCCCTCACAGGTTTCAGATCAGAGAACATGTTACCCTCATTTCCTATCCCCAGTGGCAGAGCTGTTTTAGTCATCTTTTGCCCCCAGTCTAAGTAAAAGTTGAAACTCTCACGGCTACTCTCCCTATATCAGTTCTATTACTTCAGATAACACTTAAAATAATTAAAACTAATTAAAAATAATTAAAACTAATAATTAAAACTAATACGAACAGAATATGGACTTCAATCTCCAAAGCATCAGGCCTCTCCACTACAACAGTGCCACCTTCCTACCTTTTTTACAGTCCCTGCCACGCACGGGGATTTATAAATGTTAATAAAGTGTTTACTGATAACTCACTAATTCTTAGGGATGGACAAATGAGAGTTTCAATATTCCCAGAAATTTTCTCCTACCCTTTGAGCTGAAAGAAAACAATAAATTATAGAACATAATGTGTAGTTTCCAAAGGACAATCCAATAACTTAGTATGTGTCTCTACCAATGCAATGCAAATTCTACTCTTTTCTACAAATGAACTGATACTTTAAAAATATTATTTTTTCAATGAGAAGTCATAACTTCCATGGTGCTTAAACCTAAAGAACTGTCTTCAAATCATCTCCTGGTTCCCACAGAAGTTTGTCCTATACTCAAGGCTGTCAATCAAAAGATTAACATACTGGAAGCCAATACTTAGACATCTTTACAGAATCAAAACCAATCATATGTTCTCTAACATTAGAAGTCATAAATTACAACGAAGGATTTAAAGGATTCTTATAACAATTTATAAGAATGTATAATTTGTAAAAGTTTGTAAGAATTCTAAACACTGAAGAACAAATGGATCACCTGAAATCAGAGATGCACTCCCAACTCTCATCACCGCTGCTACATCTGTCCTCAAAACAATCCCAAACATACCTCCACATTAAGGACTAAAACAGGCTTCACACTGAAGGCGTCCCTACAAAAATCCACGGAAAACAGCAGAGAAGTTCAACTGAATGGCTAATCACTAGTTTATCATTTTAAAAAGAACCAAGCAGTAACACTCCAGGCAGTGCTAGTCAAAGTCGAGTTCCTAGATGGCAAACTGGCACTCACCTAGTCCATGAGAAGGTAAGGAGAGAGGGTGAGAGTAAGCATTTAGAAACTTTGATAGCAGTTTGACAGATAATAAATGTTACATCTACTGAATCCAATAATTTTTGAAATGGAAATTATATATTGTGGTTTTTAATTTCATTTTTCTTGCAATTCATGTTTTACATATATTAGGAAAACATCAGCCCATGAAAAGAAGAAACGTTACAAACTGATCCTTCAGGGATATTCAATTTCAGGAAGATGAAACAGATGTATTTTCCCTATTCCTCCCACTAAGTACAACTGAAAACTCTGAATATTACATACAAAACAAACATGAGAA
This sequence comes from Theropithecus gelada, assembly GCF_003255815.1. Lineage (NCBI taxonomy): Eukaryota > Metazoa > Chordata > Mammalia > Primates > Cercopithecidae > Theropithecus > Theropithecus gelada. The sequence goes on along the minus strand of NC_037686.1, from coordinate 27,602,661 downwards.
GATTCTTAACTGTGGAGAGAAGAAGGCAGACTGGCTAGGGACCTCAGGATGCAAGGAACAATAAAATGGTAAGTTCCCTGAGACTTATTTTTGCCTCATATATCCCAGCTTTCTGGAGTTGAAAATGCCAGCAACCTGAAACCTGGAAATATTAACAGGAGCAGAAAGGAAAAAAAGTCAAAAGACCAAGAAAGGGACATCCTACTGAGACAGAAAACTGATAGGAAAAAAAACCACTCTACTCCAGACCAACATCACCGAAAAAAACTGTGGCCTTACCCTGACCCACGCCAACAAAGGTCAGGTGGGTAGCCTAGACTCACATACCTACCGGGTTATAAGAAGGCATCCACTTCCCACACACCAGGGTGGTGTTGAGAAGGCCAACTAGGTGGCCCAAGCTTTCATTTACATCAGCTGGTAACAAGGCATCCTTCCACACACACCGTCTCCCCAAGACATCCTGGACCTCTACTCCCACCTGGTGGAAACAAGATACCATACCTTTTGGGTCAAGAAAGACTAAATGGGGAGCCCGTACTTCTAATTTCTCCTAGTGATCACTAGACAGTGCCACATGCCCTCCCCGCCAACCTTCCCCTGCCAGGGTGGTATCAAAACAAAGCAAGCTAAAATAGAAGGCTTAAGTAAGATCCAGAATCTCATAGTATAATATAAAAACATCCAGGTTTTAATTTAAAAATCACTCATCATACCAAGAGCCAGGATGAACTCAAACGGAATGAAAAGAGATCAGGTGACAGCAACACCAAGATGAGAGATGTTAGAATTATCTGACAACAATTTTAAAGCAGCTGTGATAGACATGCTTCAATAATTGCAAGCATGCTTGAAACAAATTAAGAATAAATAAACAAAAAGTCTCAACAAAGAAATACAAGATATAAAGAAAAACCTAAAGCAAATTTTAGAGCTGAAAAATACCAAAATAAAAAGACTCAGCAGCAGAAAGGGAGGGAAGGACACAGGAAAGGAACTGGAAGACAAGAGCCCAATATGAGTAAGAAAGAAATGGACTAAAGAAAAATTGACAAAGCCTCAAAAACATGTGGAATCCTAACAAAAGACTGAACATTCCAGTCATCAGAGTCTTGAAAGAACAGGAGAAAGAGAGCAGGCTGAAAAAGTATTCAAAAAAATAATGGTGAAAACTTCCTAAATTTGGCAAGTAACATAAACTTACAGATTCAGGAATCTGAGTGAACCCCAAGCAGTATAAACCCAAAAGAATCCACAACAAAATGTATCATCATGAAACTTTTGAAAACTAAAGACGAAGAAAAAATCCTGAGAACAATGAGAGAAAAACGATTCCTTTCTACAGAGGAAAAAGTATTAGAATGACAGTGGATTTCTCCTGATAAACCATGGAAGCCAAAAGAAAGTGGTATAATTTTTCAAGGGCTGAAAGAACTATCAACACAGAATCCCATACCCAGAGAAAATAACTGGCCTTCTGTCTCCACAGTTGATAGAATGCCTTGACAAAAACAAACAAAGACATAGAATTCAACAGCATCATCAATCAACAGGATGTAAGAGCAGAAAACACATTTCATTCAGGGACCCACAGACAGACCATACTCTAGGCTGTAAAACAAACCTCAATAAATTTAAAAGAACTGAAATCACAGAGTGTGCTCTCCAACCAAAATGGAATCAAACTAGAAACCGAAAACAGAGGATGAAAGGAGAATTTCCTAATACTTGGAATCTAAACAGCCCACTTCAACATACCATGGCTCAAAGTGGAAGTCCCAAGACAAAATTTAAAAAAGACATTGAATTCAATGAAAATAAAAATAAAACAAACCAAAGCTTGTGGAACACAGAGAAAACAGTGCTGAGTGGGAAACATTGCTAAATGCCCCCCTGAATCTAAATGCAAAATTCCATAACAAAATATTAGTAAATGGAACTCAGCAACATATGTACAAAAAGTGTTACACTGTGACCAAGTTTCATGCCATGGATGTAAGGCTGGCTCAATATTTAAAAAATAAATCAATACAATGCACCATGTCCAGGTTAAAGAAGAAAAATCACATGATCAGATCAACTGATGAACAAAAAACACGACAAAATTCAATGCTCACTCATGATAAAAACTCTCAGGAAGATAGGAACAGAGAGGAACTTCCCTAACTTGATAAACAGCATCCATGGAAATTCTATAGTTAACATTATACTCATAGCTAAGGACTGAAGGAATGCTTTTCCCCAAGATCAGAAAGACTGTCCTTTCTCACCCTTCTTATTCATCATAGTGCTGATATTTCAGCCAGTGCAATATGGCAAGAAAACGCAAGAAAAAAGTATGCAGATTGAAAAGGAAAAGAATAAAATCGTCCCTCTTTGCAGGTAACACGGTAGTCTGCATAGAAAATCCCAAGGAATCTCCAGAAGAACTCCTAGAAGTAATAAGTAGGTTCAGCAAGATCACAGAATACAAAATCAACATATGAAAGTTAATTATATTTCTACATACTGGCAATGAGTACATGGACATCAAAACTAAAAATACCGTTACAATTATTAAAATATAAAAAGAAATATTTACATACAAATGTAACAAAACAAATCCAATAAAAACTAACAAAACATATGTACAGGAATCGCATGATAAAACTACAAAATGCTGATGAAAGAAATCGAGGATCTAAATAAATGGAGAGAAAACCTGTGTTCACAGATTGAAAACTGCAACATACATAGTAAAGATGTTGATCTTCTCCATACTGATACAGGTCTACTGCAATTTCTATCAAAAGCCCAGAAAGACTTTTTTTTTTTTTTTTTGTAGATATAAACAAGATTATTCTACAATTTATACGGAAAAGCAAAGGAACTAGAACACCTAAAATAACTGGGGAAAAAAAAGTGTAGGAGGAATCAGTCTACCCAATTTAAAGATTTATCATAGAGCTACAGTAACCAAAACTGTATGATGTTGGCAGAGGGACAGAGACATAGATCAATGGAACAGGATTACAGAACCCAGAAACAGACTCATACAAATATGCCCAACTGAGTTTTTTTCTCTTTTGAGAGACAGGGTCTCCCTCCGTCATCCAGGATGGCATGCAGTGGCACCATCACAGCTCACTACAACCTCAAACTCCTGGGCTCAAGTGATCCTCCCACCTCAGCCTCCCAGTAGATGAGACTACAGGCCCATGCCCACCTCTCCCAGCTCCAACTGCATTTTGACAAAGATACAAAGGCAATTCAATGAAGGAATGACAGCCTTTTCAAGGAATGGTGCTGAAGTAACTGGATATTCATAGACACATGTATAAACACACACACAATTTTGACCTAAATCTCAGCTTCATAAACTGGATCATGTAAAACCACAAAACTATTAGGGAAAAAAGGCACAAGAGAAAAATATTCAGGATCTAGGGCTAGGCAAAGAGTTCCTAGATTTGACAACAAAAAGAATGATCCATAAACATATAAACTGAGAAACTGGACTTTAACAAATTTAAAACTTTTGCTCTGCAAAAGACCCTATCAAGGGGATGAAAAGACAAGCTACAGACAAACCACATACCCAACAAAGGACCAGTATTTAGAATATATAAAGAAGTCTCAAAAGTTAACAGCAAAAAGGACAAACAATCCCATTGGAAAATGAACAAAAGATAGTTCCATGAAGAAAACATACAGATGACAATGCACTTTAAATGCACTTTAAAATCACAACGCGATATCCCTACACACCTAACAGAATGGCTAAATGGTGACAGGCCAGGCATGGTGGTTCATGCCTATAATCCCGGCACTTTGAGATGTTCCAGCCATGCTAGAACATTTTACAAAACAGCTCACCAGTTTTGCAATTATCACACAACCCAGTAACTGTACTTCTGGGCATATATCCCAGAGAAATAAAGACTCTGTTCACACAAAAACCCATATACAAAAGCTTACAGCAGCTTTATTCACAATAGCCAAAAACTAGAAACAACCACATGTTCAACAGGTAAATGGTTAAAAGATCCATAAAAGCACATTCATACCATGGAATACTACTTAGCTATGAAAAGGGAGTAATTACTGATACATGCAACAACCTGGATTAATCGCCAGGGAATTATGCTGAGTGAATAAAGCCAATTCCAAAAGACACTCCATTTACAAAACATTCTTAAAATGGCAAAATTACAGAAATGAACAAATTAGTAATTGTCAGAGTTTAAGGAGGGGGTGGAGGTAGAAGGGTAGTAGGTGTGGCTACAAAAAAACATAAGGAAATCTTGTGACCATGGAAATTTTCTGTATCTTGACTGTTTCAATGTCACTATTATGGGTCTGAAAATTGTACTATAGCTTTACAAAATGATACCACTGGGAGCAACCAGGTAATTGAGGACTAAACGAGGACACACATATATAAATGTAAACCGTTATCCCTGCCCTTAAACACCATACACTCAAGAGGCATAAAACAACAGTGAATAACTTCATCAAGGAGAAAGGCCTTGAGCAAATCTATGAAAAACAGGTAGCACTTCCACAAGCAGAGGTGGAGAAGGGGACATCTTGGGAAGGAGAAGAAATCACATAAAAAGGTACAGAACCAGAAATAAGCAAAGTGCCTATGAAGAAAGAGGCATGTGTCGGGGGTTGTGAAACAATATAAAAATGGGATAAGAAATGTGGAGGGTAATTCTGAAGGGTCCCCAAAAGTCAGGTGCAGGAGTTTAAATGTTACATACCCAGAGAAGCCCTCCTCCCTAACCCAGCCAATCTGAAGTTCCCCCTACCTACAATCTCTCCAGCATCCTTTACTTCTGTGTAGCACTAATCATGAATTGTATTTATGTACTTATTTGCATGTTTATTTAATGCTGTCCATCCCTCAGTTATCTTGAGACTACAGCACTGGGTGTGGCACACATTAATAGCTCCATACAGGGGTCCCCAACCCCCAGGCCGTGAATCACTACCAGTCTGTGGCCTGTTAGCAACCTGGCCACACAGCAGGAGGTGAGCAGTGGGTGAGTGAGCATTATTGCCTGAGCTCCCCCTCCTTCCTGTCAGATCACCAGCGGCATTAAATTCTCATAGTGCAACCACAACTGTGAATTGTACATATGAGGGATCTAGGTTGCACAAGCCTTATGAGAATCTAATGCCTGATGATCTGAGGTGGAACAGTTTCATCCTGAAACCATTCCCCTGGCCCCCAACCTGGTCCATGGAAAAACTGTCTTCCACGAAACTGGTTCCTGGTGCCCGAGAGATTGGGGACCGCTGAGTCAATAAATACTAATTGAATAAATGAATAAACAGTAAGTATTCACTCCTAACTCTCTTCTACGAAGTTGCCATACTCCTCTTTCTCCATTATCTGTCACTCCCTTTGCCTTGGTCCCTCTTTGCCTAACTGCCTCTTTTAACTGATCTCTCCTCTTTCCTTCCGCCTCTACCTCAGCCCAGCTCTTAACCCATCAAAAAATAAAACTTGATATATAACTGCATTGGTATAACACTCTTCTGAATCTCAACCAATTAGGAACTGTATCCAAGAAATCCGTTACTGAAAACAAAGTACCGAAGTTGTATCTTACATAAGCATGACAGATGTATGTATTACATAAATAAATAAGTAAAAGCAAAAACAGAGTCAACCTGATTGTGACCTTTCATGAGAATGAGTATGGAAAGCTGTCCATCAAAGAAAGCCAGGACAGTATTCCTCAAAACCACCAACATTATGGAAAACCACACAAGACAGAAACTGTCACAAACCAAATATTAAAGAAACATGCTGTCTAAATACAAAGTAGTACACTGTATTCTGGAACAGAAAGAAGATATTAATGGAAAAACTGGTGAAATCCAAATAATGTCTGGAACTTAGCTAACTAAAAAAATACAAAATTTTTAAAAAACTATATGAAGCACTAATGTATGATTCAGATTCAAAATTATTATTATATTATTAAAAAGAGGGATAGGGCATGCAAGTAAGCCAGGAGCAAAACTCCAGTCAGAGTAGCTGGAGCGTCCCACTGAAAAGTTACAAACAGATCTATCTTCATTTTGACTCTGGTTCCATGCTCTCTCACCTGATGCCATGAGAATTACCTTGCCCATAACTGCTTGGGATTAACAACCAGTTTTTTTGTTGTTGGGTTTTCAGTTTTTTTTGAGACAGGGTCTCGCTCTGTCACTCTGGAATAGCTAGGACTACAGACACATGCCACCACACCCAGCTAACAACCACGCTTAAGTATCCTAGCACGCTCATTCGTTTATCCAACAAGCATTTATACCAAGTGCTGATTGCTTACCAGGCACTGTAAAGTCTCCAGGGACACAGGGCTGGAAAAGGAAGCCACAATCTCTGCTCTCATAAAGCTTAAACTCTAATGAGAAAGCCAGGCATTTAACAAGTATTTGCATAAATGGTGAGTGCTCCCAAGAGTTTTGCAGTCTGCTGCTTAAGAGGCACCAAACAAGCCAGCAGAACAGTCATTAAACCCAGTTATCACCAGCACGCTGAACAAAGGCTTCTCAGGTTTCAAAGTGCATACAAATAACGTGAAATCCTGATTCAGTTGATGTGGACTGGGGCTTCACATTCTGCATTACTTGAGTCTGAGGTGACAGGGATGCTGCCTGGTACACCATCCACACTTGGAATAGCAGGACTCGGAGTACCATGGAAAGAAACATCCTCAAAGGATCATATAAAATGTAAATTCCATTAGGGCAACGACATTGTGTCTCCCTTATTCACCATATACCCAGAACTTAAAATTGTGCCTCATAGACAGATCGCATTCAGTAAATATTTACTGACAGAACAAATGGATGTATAATTTAGACCAGGGCTGTTCAATTGTAGCAGAGAACCACATTAAACTATGGAACACTTGAAATGTGGCTAGTGTGACTGAGAAGCTGAATTTTTAAAATTTAATTTTAATTTTAATAGTCACATGTGGATAGTAGCTTCCACGCCGGACAGTCCAGGTCTGGACACAGATGTGATGTAAAGAGGACTGGACTAACAAGGTCTAGGTTTGAATCCCAACTCTGCTGCTCAGCTTGTGACCTGAAAAGTTGCAACTTCTTAGGGCCTTCACTACTTCATCTGTGAAATGACAAGACCTCCTAACTCTCAGCGTTCTTGACATGAATTATTATAATGCAATGTATTAAACATAAAATATGATCAAAGTGACATTCTCTGCCCTCCAGAAACAGTTCACAAAGGCTACTTTACCTATTGCCCACTTGACCAAAAAAAATGCCAAGTGAGTTTGGTTGACGGGTTGGTTAGCTTAGTGGCTTTGAGAAAGAGGACAAGGTCACAAATCTGGGGGTAAGGGAACCTCATCTAGCAAGGCTGACCAGAGAGAAGCAATGACAATGCAGATCATCCCAATTACTGGTAAATGTTTAAATGGTCATTGTATTGATAATGGGTGAGTAAATGACATCTCATTCATTCATTCTTCCAGGAAAAGCTGCCACATTACCTAAAGTCCGCTACTTCTCAACCACAAATATTTGGTAATTCAGGGCCGGGTCCTCCTCCGGGGCAGCGGGCCGGGCAGCCCCCTCCCCCGCTGCCGGCGTGTCTTCCCCTCCCCCGTGGCGCCGCGAGGGTCAGGCTGGCACCGCGGTTCCAAGTACCACACGGCCGAACCCAGAAGCCATATTTAGCTTTATTTTTGTCAATAAAACAAACTTCCGTCTTCTAAAGAAAAACGGTTCTAACTCAATGTCAAACTAGGACGGAAACTCGCTGCTCGCCAAAGCTGCCAACCAGAGACGCCGCGTGTCCAACGGCCCCGGGATCCCAGACCCGAACCCGCGCCGAGCGTGCCCGCGCCCCGGCCCCAGGCAGCGCCGGCCACAAAGGGACTGGGGACGCGGCCGCGGCGGGGCCTCCTCCTCCACCTCCGACCCGCGCAAGCCGCTGCGGCTCCGGGACTGCCCGGCCGCGGGCGAACACTCACCTCGCTCGGCGCGCGACGGCGGCGGCGGCGGCGGCGGCGGCAGGCGCTCCTCCGGGCCGGCCCGGGCGGTCGCGGCGCGGTCCCGCGGGCCGCA